>NC_056733.1:1425214311-1425411811 GCF_019279795.1 Protopterus annectens | reverse complement strand
TGAACCAGGTCTCTGTCACTGCACAGATGATGATGTTCTCCATTTTAAGGAGTGCCTCGAGTGAATGCATTTTGAGGTTTAGACTTCTAGCATAGAGTAGCATTACCCTCAGATTTTGCTTGCTTGTACCTGTTATGGTGGTGAATTTGTCATTTGAACCTTGCCTAAAAAAGGCACTATAGGGGTGGCAAGAGCCTTATCCAGTATCCGGAATCTCAAGCTTGACAGGTGCAGGCCATCTCTGGCAAAGCATCGTGGTCTGTCGATCATGTCATCCCAGGCAGACAGATATTGGATCCCCTTAGAATGATACCAGAAGCTTAGCCAATTGTTGAAGTCAATAATTTTGTCCTTGTACTGTGGTATAATTTTGGGTGATAGCAGGATGCTACTCAGGGTTAGGGTCATACCTGCCTGGGCTACAAGATCAGAGAGCTTCTCCATGTCTCTTTTCATGTAGTCCAGGGAGGTACATCTCAGGTCATTCACACCAACATGGACAATGAAAGAGTCATATTTGTACCTTGTTGTGGAGTGACCTGAGTGCATGCATTATTTGGCAGATCCTGGCACCCAACAGGCAGCTGACAGTAACTTTCTCCTTGTTTAGCCTGGTGAGTGGAACGTCACTCTGCCTGACTATAGAGTCACCTATGACTAGAGTGTTGGGTACGTTGTTATGCCTTATGGGCTGTGGTTGAGTGGCACACTGAGTTTGTGGGCTATGTGTTATTTGGATTTTGTTGGGGGGGTGGCGGTTGCTTGTGTTTCTGCTTTGGAGGTCTCTGTTGCTTGAATTTTTATTGAGAGCCTCCGCGAATGGAGGTGTGTGTTTTGTGTTGCTATGTGTGTGTTTTGGTGGTGTAGGTTTTGAGGGACTGTGATGAGTGTGGTGTGGTGCAAGTGTGGTGCATACACTGTTGAAAACTCCTGGTGTTCTGGCTGAAGTGTGATTCTCAAACAATCTGGAAATATATCACGGATTAATAAGTATATTTCTTGGCATTTTAACCTTTCAGAGTTGTGCATTGTCTTAATTTTGCCTGACTGAATTATTTTTTGCCTGACTGAATTATTTTATATATTTTCTGGCATTGTTTTATGTTTTTTATCTGTACTGAAACTGCTTCCCCCTTATTCCTGAAGTGGAGTTTATAAAACTGATCTAACAGCTTTTGTGTTATCTGATTGCTTCAAGGCTTGCTAATTTAAAAATAGTTTCTGTTTGTAAATTCTTGCATACACTGTTGGAAACTCCTGGTGTTCTGGCTGAAGTGTGATTCTCAAACAATCTGGAAATATATCGCTGAAAACATTGTAGGGCTTGGACATTGTCTGGAGCTGGCATCTCAAGAATGGCTGCTTGCTTGGAAGGATCTGGTTGCAAGCCTGTACTGGTAAATAAATGACCTACATAAGTAACTTCTGTTAGTCTGAATTTGCACTTCAGAGGATTCAGCTTTAAATTCACTTCACGTGCTCTGTCCAGAACTTTCCTGAGGTTTCTGTCATGCTCTGCTTTACCATTGTCTCCAATTAGTAAATCATCAACTATTATTTATTTTATTTTATTTACATTTGTTTACCGGGAAAGTCCGACTGGAACAAGGTCCATTTACAGCAGAGGCCCAGGGAGAAAAGCTCCATAACATAACAGTACAAATGCAACAAATGACAAAAGAAGTTCTGTGCAGAGGCATATATACAATCAGAGCTCCATGTCTTTATATGACAACACATAATCCAGGAATGACAGAAAATTTCTATACAGTGGCATATAAATTTGCTCCACGTTGAAAGACTTCACTGGCAGAATTTATTCCAAAAGTCATCCTGAGGAATCTGTATCTACCAAATTGGGTACTGAATGTAGTCAGTAGTGAAGATTTATGATCAAGCATTACTTGCCAAAATGAACTCTTTGCATCTAAGACAGAAAAAAAGCAGTGGCATTTGGCAAAAGGGATGCAATCTCCTCGACTGTACGCATAGGATGATGAGGTCTTTTTAATGCCTTGTTCAAGTCTCTTGGATCAATGCATATTGTAATTTTTGTCTAATTTTTTCTTATGAGCAGCTACCATGGAAGATACCCGCTCAGTTGGTTTTGTGACTGGACAAATCACACTTTGCTGCACCATTTTGTCTAACTGGACCTTGACATTGGAACTCTTCTTGCTGGTCTGACCACTGGACTGACCTCTGGGTCTACTTTCATGGAGTGCACAACTGGAAGTTTGCCTATCTTGTCATCAAAAACATCAGCATACTCTGAGAAAATAGTATAAGTAAAGCTGGAACTGGGACATGTGCTTACATGATGGACTTCTTTGGTAAAAGAAAGCAGTTTCATTCTCAAACTGTCTCCGAGATCTAATACTGACTGCACAGGTCTTCAGACTATATAAAATTGCAAGCTGTAACTGTTGCCAGCTAAATAGCATGAAAGCATTACTGAAACCTTCAGTTTGAATCTTGTCACCTCCATAAGCAACAAGCTTTGCACAACTGACCAAATTAAGTTGCTCCCCAGCTAAATGTTCCTGCTGATATTACATTACACTTTGAACCAGTGTTTACTTTGAGCTTTGTGGATTTACCATTGATCAGGACAGTACAAAATACTTCATTCTTTGCCAACAAATCTACTGCATTAACCTTTTCACCAAACACGGATACACCATCTACATAGAAAGTAGGGTAGCAGCTCTCTACATGATCAACTTGCTTTTTTGAGTGACATTTCTTAACTGAATGAGGTCTGCGTGATTTACAAAACTTTTGAAAATGATTCACTTTTTTACACTTGTGGCATTGCTGACCAAATGCTAAGCACTTCTCTCTTTTAGACTCATGGTTGGCTCCACAATTATGACAGTTAACAATAAGACTTGACTTGGGCTTTGCTGACTCACTCTTATACTGTACTGAGCATAGGCTAGTCTTGGAACTTGCTAGAAAGCTGCGAGGTCTCCCTGCCACACCTACAGGGGTCGCTGCTGCCATGTGCTTGGGCCTGTTTCTGCTTGCCACATGTTGCATGCTGTCTACGTTTCCTCTAGAGGCTGCTGAAACCATGCTCATCACTTGTAAGCATACTTGTGTGTCTTTCTGTGTGCTCAAGGTTTTGACAAATCTCTATGCCTTTGCTTAATGTTAAATCACTATTATGAAGCAAAATCTTTTTCACTGCAGCACAATTAACACCACACAAAAGCCTGTCCTTTATTAACTCATCTTTCAAGTCATCAAATTTGCATGTTTTAGCTTTGTTTCTCAAGTCAGTGATATACACTGCAAAGGTTTCACCTGGATTTTGGTCTCTTAGGTAAAAAAAGTGCCTCTCTAATATAACATTTGTCTGGGGGTTGCACTTTTCTCTAAATTTACGTTTTTAAGCACTCATGGTCTTCCCTTGATTCAGTTGGTACCACAATATGACGGTTTGCTCCTTCTCCTGCATATATTTCTGGTGCATACACAAATGGGTGCTCTCTTTCAATGGATTCTGACCCAGCTAAGTTAAGTAAAATGAATGCCCTCATATGTACATCTTTGTCAGAAAAAGCTGCTTGTATGAAAATATTGTATTCCTGTTTGAATACTCTACAATTTTCTGCTATATTATGATCAAACACAAGTAGACCTGGTCTGCAAAATGCCTCTGACATATCAACATACAGTAGTGGAGGTGCTTGAAATTATGTACGGACATACACACATAAATATATATGTGCCAGAACGTTATGTCAGTACTTGTAATTATGCCCAGTAGTAAAACAAACACTTTGAAATAACTGCACTTTGCCAAATAAGTCTCTGTAGCACAAACACACTCTAAAATCACTATACTTTACTTTGAAATCACTGTACTTTATGAAACCACTCTTTATCAGTGTAAGAAATACATCAAAATGACTGTACTTTGCAAATAAACTGTACACAATGGAAAATGCTCAGAGTAAGAAACACTTTGAGATGAATGCACTTCGCAAATTAACTGTACACACCACAATAACCTTTCAAAATGGCTGTACTTTGCGAAATAACTGTACGGTGTAAGAAACACTTTGAAATGGTGGCTTTCTGTGAATAAATACACACAGCACAAGAAACGTTTCAAAATGGCTGTAATTTGACTGCACTTTGCAATATAACTGTACTTTGCACACAGCAAACTCTTTCAAATAATTGCACTGTAATAAAGCACACACTCTGCAAACACTTTGCACACTCTGAGATACTTCGAACAACTCTAGTTATGCTTTGAAAGGCTTCGGTCAATGCGAAATAGTAGTTGGTGCCCAAACACGGTCTTTTACTAAAAAACATGCAGTTGCCTTACTCTTTAAGCTTAATTTGCCCTTTTATTGTGCTCATTATGCCCATTTAACCTTCTATCCTGCTCATTATGCCCATTTAACCTTCTATCCTGCTCATTATGCCCATTTAACCTCTTATCATGCTCATTATACTTTTCTTGTGTCAATTTTACTTTAAACATGCTCGTTATGCAAACCAAAGGTAATTCTGAGCACCATTATGAATAGTTTTACTAGTCTTATCAAGTATCGTGGTTTTGAATATTTTGTTTAATTATTAATGCAGTTTGTGCCTTTCATTTGCTCAATAATATGTTTTTGCGCTAATAGTTTAATTAATAAAGTTTTCTGTGCCATATAAATGTGTCATTTCATTTTGTTTGCTAAATAAATCATTTGTGCAGTGTCCTTTACCTTTAGCTTGTTTCTGGACCTTTTTTTTCATTTGTCTGAGCTGTTTCATTCAACCTGCTTAGTCTGCCTTCACCTTCAGCTCTGCACCTCATGGCTCAAAGAAATAGCTCTTCTAATCTCGGTTCTGACACCATGTTGCTTGTCTGGGCGGGATAAAACAGAAGCACGTTCATGGGTTCTGTTCAAATAGCTTTATTACACACAAACACATCAGAAATGAGGCTTTGTAACTTAATCTTAAACTTATAAACAGACTGAATACCACACTCATACATTTTAACACTCTAGCTGTTCTCTCAAAATGGCACTGCTGCCTGCACATGCTTAGTATTTATATGCATGTGCTACATCTGGAAATGCTTCTTAAAGGTACATACACACATTCTGATCTACAACCCTTATTTTTTTTTTCAAAAAACTTTTTATTGATAATCAAATAATGTAACATGACAGACATAACAAGAAAAATAGACATTACAATATGATTGTGCATTGATAGATTAATTAAGAGCATGTAAATCATTTTATGTAAATAAAAAAACAGTTTAACTATATACAATATTTACAACAATACACAGTTAACTGAAATGCAAAACACTATCTATCATAGGTGTTATTATCCAAAACAATCAAGTCTAGCCCAGAAGGTTACATACAGTTGATAATGAGCACAACTTTTTCCAACACTTTATTGGTGAGGGCCAATTTTTTAAGACTTTTTACTAATGTTTTCTGTGCAGCAATATAAGAATAAGCCAAAGATTGAAAGTTCTCCCAATTTAGTTTGGTACGATCAAGCCAGTTTTTAGTAATATAGAATTTTATGAGTAAACAAATATATATTAATACATGTAAATCTAACCTAGAAAGAGGTATTGTATGAATATGAAGGACTGCTAGTTCCCAAGAAAGGGTAGATTTGTGGTATCCCATTTTTTGCAAACGAACTTTCAATGAAGTCCACAATTTGTGTGAATAACAGCAAGACCATATAATATGCATAAGGTCAGCATTTGGAAATGAACAACATGGGCAAGACCTAGATTTGCAGGGATTAAATTTATTAAGTTTATCAGGGTGCAGTATGCATTATTATTTATCATTAGTTGGGTATAGTAAAGTTTCTTAAAGGGTGAGAATTCTAGAGTCATTTTGATAGCAGAAATTTTCTGTTTTGTAGTTACTTGAGAGTTATGTTTATCCCAGTAATTGGAAAAAAGACAATCTTTATTATGAATTATATCCATTAATAGATTATATGTCTTAGACAGCATTTTCTCTGGAAGCGATAAAGTTTGAATCAAAATATCTAAATTAATGAAATCCTGATTTTCTGTTTTGATGTGGGCAAATTTGGGAATGATAAGATCTCTTAGCTGACGGAGAATGGTGATATATCTACCTTTAACCTCAAAAATATTACATAAATCAGTTAATGTTTGATCTTTATGTTTCAAAATATCCCATATATTAAGGTTTTTTATTAAAGGGAAGCCTGAGAGGTTGATCATGTTATTATTCAATTTAATGTTTGGATTTAGATGCACTGGTTGTATTAATTGGAAAGTGCTATCCAAGTTGACAAGTTTTAATATCTCCTGAAAACATTTAACCTTCTGTTTTAAAAATTTAGAAATTTTAAGAGTATGCATAATATTCATAGGTAGAAATGGAAGAGTTATAGGGTTAACTTTTTTAGCTAAAATATGCTGGTACCAGAGCTTAATCCAATTAGGAAGATTCTTGAAATCAGTAAAATTCATATTAGTGATGGATAGAAGTTTATTAGCTTCAATAATTAAGTAGTAAAGATGAAAGTTTGGTAAGCTTAAGCCTCCTTTATTTTTAGGGAGCAGTAACTTAGAATATGAAATTCTCACTGATTTCGGATACCAAATAAATTTAGCCAGTTCCATGTGTATTTTTGAAAAAAAGTTTTGGGAATTATTTGATCTGTGGAGTTAAATTGAAAAAGGAGTTTAGGGAGAACATTCATTTTAATTATCGCAGACTTGGATAAGAGAGTAAAATTTAGAATTTCCCATTTGTGTAAATCAAGAGAAATTGATGACCATGTTTTAGCTAAATTATTTTGAAATGTTGAGAGACCATTATGAATAAAATGAATTCCTAAATATTTAATTCCACTAGTTATTTGAAAAGGGGATTCAGGGAATAGATATATCTTGTGAGCTTGAGGATTAATGGGAAAGACATGAGTTTTTTTAGAATTAATCTGATATTCCGAAACTTGTGCAAATTTATTAATAGAACCAATTAACTTGGGAAGGTCCGTAGTAGGAGTTTGGAAGTAAAGCATTAAGTCGTCCGCAAAAGCTGATAAAAGAAGATTGGTGTTCACAAGTCTGGGAATTCTATGAAAAGAATTTTTGCTATACTTAATAAGAGTGGTTCTATATATATGTTGAAAAGAAAAGGTGATAGAGGGCATCATTGTTTCGTGCCATTGATGATTTTAATAGGATTAGAAGTCTTCCCATTAATATGTAGAAGAGTAGTAGAATCTTTATATAAGATTTTAATAAATTCTATATAAGCAGTAGGAATATTAAAATGATCCATAGTACTAAAAAGAAAATCCCAATTAACTCTGTCAAAGGCCCTTGATGCATCAAGAATCAATGCATAAAGAGGATTACTGTCTACTTTAGTAAGATGAATTAATGTATCTAGTGTCAAAGTATTGTCCCAAGTATGTCTATGAGATATGAAACCAGCTTGGTCAGGTGAAATTATGAATGGTAGGAATTTTTTTAATCTATTAGCCAGTATTGAAGCTAGAATTTTTATATCTATGTTTATAAGTGAGATTGGCCTATAATTATGGATCTGATTTTTCTTTATTGTTTTTTAGGATTAGAATTGTTTTTGAAGTATTCCAGTATAAATCTGTTATACCATTGATCATTATGTACTTATAAACTTTGAAAAGAAAAGGTGCTACTTCCTGTTTGAAAGTTTAAAAAAATTCAGATGTAAAGCCGTCTGGACCAGGGGATTTTCCAGCTTTTAGCCTATCTATAGAATATATGATTTCTTGAATCTTTATTGGTGCTATAAGTATGTTTTGTTGTTCTTCATTTAGTCTAGGAAATTTAATATTAGACAAATAGCTCTCTATGTCTTGATTATTGATTACATTCGATTTTTTGGAATACACATCTGAATATAAAGAGGTAAATAGTTGAATGATCTCATTGTCCGTGCTGTATATTCTCTTCTCATATTGTATAGGCGTTACTCTAGGTATAATTCGATTATTTTTAATTATTCTCACAAGTGTTTTTGAAGGGACTTGGGCCCATTCAGAGTAAGTAGCCATCATTCTTTGTTCCAGTATAGAAAGATTATTATGATGTAGCAGTAATAATTCTTTTTGGAATTCCCTAATTTGCTCATAACATGAGGAACTGGGGTTCAATTTATGCATGTCTTCAAGAGATTGAATTTTTCCTTTTAAAAACAATTATTTTTTATTATAAAGTTTCTTAAGATATGAAGCTTTGTTTATAAACATACCTCTCAGACTTGCCTTACATGCGGCCCATTGGACATCATAGGGAATGTTTGTAGAATCAAGATTATTATACATTTCAGTTATTATTACCTTGCATAATTTTTGTATTTCCTCATTTTTAAGTAAATTATTGTTTAATGTCCATTTATTTACCCTGTGCGTGCGTGACAGATTTAAATCTGTGTTGAGTACAAGAGAGATCCTTGAATGATCAGAAAAAAATCTGGGCTCTAAAGAAAAATTAATTAACAAATGTGAAAGAGAGTTTGAAATGAGAAAAAGTCTAACCTTGACCATGCATTGTAGCACCTCGAATAATAAGTGTAAATATCTTTACTATCTGAATAACCAGTAGAGGAGAGAGGGTCAATAAGTTCTAGATCTGACATCAAGTTTTCCAGGGCTAGTGAAGCTTGATAATTGTAAGAAAGTGATTTACTAGATCTATCTAAATCAGGATTAATAACAGAATTCCAATCCCCACCCACAATAATGTAGTGATCTTTAAAAGCAGCAAGAATGTTATAAATCTGTAAAATAAATAAATGTTGATTATTACAGGGACTGTAAAGATTAAGAATCAGACAAGGTTTATCTATGTTGTGAATGTTGGCAGTAAAATAACACCATCTGCCCTCAGAGTCGTATTTCTCATCGACAATATTACCTTGAAAATTCTGTTTCACTAATATAGCCACCCCTTTGAGTTAGAGCTATTGCCAGCCGCAATTATTTTGTTAATCCATTTCTTTTTTGTATCTTTGAGCCAATCTTCTCTAGTTAAATGAGTTTCTTGTAAGAAACATACATTAGCTTTAGAATTATATAGCAAATGAAATAATAATGCTTTTTGCCTTTATTTTTAGCCCCTGACATTCCATGAATCAATATGTAAGGGCTTCACCATATGCTATTAAGAATCTTTGTAAAGAGAAATAAAGACTTAATATATTAGTGATATAGTGCGTTTAATATTATGTTTTCTGTATATCTAGTGTTTTGCAAAATAAACATTTTCAATAAAGTTTTCTTTAAGGAACTGTACCACTCCCTTATACCCACCCGGTGCCTATCCACCTGCCCCTAACAATACAGGAGTATGTATATTTCCAAGTAAAGGGTAAGTGTTTACATTTAGAAGAATGTTAGTGAAAGTAGGAATTACCTTACATATTGTCCTAAAAGGACAAACCCTAAATTAAATACATATATACATATATACATAATATTAAAGAAACAAGATGTCGAACGAACTAGAGACTCCATAACATCCTGTTCACAGCTCCAAATGAAAAACAAATAAAAGAGAAGATTTTATTGAGTTAATTATATAATTATATATATCTATATCAAATGAATGCCTGTTAATGACCAAGTAAACTTATTTACCACTGTTAAACTTTTTAAAGCTTCACCTGTTGTAAATGTAACTAGTGAAAACATGATAACAGCAGTAGAAACATCCTATAGTGTAACATTCGATTTCAGGGTAACCCTTCACAGGGCCTATTATTTTGCTAATGTTACAATAAAACAATATACAGAATTCTTTTAAAAATAATTAAAATGCTATATTATTTAATATTTATTATAATAAATTCAAACTCTGCAAGTCAATATTTATAAGAACAAAACTGTAAAAGAAAAAAGTAAAGATAACAGTATATCTTAATAAGCAACACAGTATTAAAACATTTCTAAACCTTTTTGTGCATAAATATTAAAATATGTAAACAATTTTAAATGTTACTGACACAAATTTACTATAGATGTTTATTTTAGTCAATTTACATAGGTCAGTAATAAACCATATTCTAATAATATTATTTCGTACTCAGACTGCTTTTTCCATCTGGTTAGCATTGCCAAGTTTGTACAACACAAACCAACCTTATTTGGGTATAGTTCTCTGGTTTAAAAAGCTACATAAAATGTCATATTAGACATTCTGAAATTCTATTTCAATTTTCAAGACCTCTTAGTGGTTCGGTTTTTTATATCAGATAGACCTGAAACCTTATGTTTAGGTTAAACTCCAGTATTATATTGTAGATCTACATATATGCAACTGTATAGCGTACTATTAGCTTAATTTATCCTTTTACACCTAGAAAGTAAAACATGTCTATTATATACAAGAATAAGGCTGTTCAGCAAAAGTTACTTACTAAAAGTGTGTGGAGTGGGGTTTGTTTCACACAAGTGACAACTCATATTGCAAAGGGCAACACCACTGAAATGCTGGTTTGTTGTTTTCCCTCAATGCAGTACTGCCACCACATAGGTGACCTGTTGTGACCTACGCAGTCTAGAACTTTATTCTTCCCTCTTCCCATCACAGTTTACATCTTTACTTCTGCCAGCCCTAAATTTATACACAGGTCTGCTAGACAACTTATATAAGCCTTTTATTACCATATTATCTCACAGCTACCATTTAATAAATGTCTCATTTGTATCTCTGGTTCATATCATTTGTTCGGACATTTTTTAGGAAAGTTCTTATTAGTATTTCTCGGCTGGTTGAGAGGAGATTATGTGTTGTGCATTGTGGAAACCCAGAGCATCAGTTTACTTCTTCCCTCCTGGTCAGTGTCTTATGGTAGTTTGAAATTAAAATGAGACTGCCATACAGTTACAAAATTAGTACTGTGTTTATTGCAGACAAAAAACTGACCCAACTTGCCATAACATGGAAAACGCATCACCTCAGGTTAGAGTATAACAACGTATTAGCATTATTCAAGCCTGGTTGAGTAATCTAGTTAGACGAACTAACTTCAGGACCACACATATGAATAACTTGGGATCTCACCTTCACAGTCGCTTGAAAGCAATTGTTCCAAACATTGCATGGACTCACCTAGATTCCGCTGATGATCTTCGTATCTAAATTTCATTCGGAACAAAGGACATTTTTCCATCTCTCTTTCAAATGCCCTCAGTCGAACCTCGCAGATCTGCTGACGAAAGGAGATATCTGGAGTTCACCGAAAAAAGAGCCCCATCGCTTCATCCATCTGGATTTATAGTTCCCATACGCGAACAAGGGGAAAAAAAAATCTTGTGGTCCATTCACAGTGTTTGAACAAGTAAATCTTTTTCAATAAACTTCAGGTGGAAAAATATGAGAATATATGTGATTTGTTTTGTTTAGGTTAACATTGAATAATTATAACTTATTCCAAAAGGTTCCAACTAACTGAAATTTACATTGTGAGTTACTATTCACTAGATATGTTAACCAAACATTTAACATAAACCTATTTATTAGGTAAAACATTATCAGGAAAAGTCTTGAATATATTAAAAAATATATCTTTCGCTTCCTGAGCATTGTTTGTTGAGTATTTTTTCTCTTTGTAAATGAATGACAGCGTGTTGGGATATTGCATACGAAATTTTATGCCTTTCTTGATCAAGTGTGGGCAAAATGGGGAAAGCTTTTGCCTGTTTAATTTTATTTGAGGGGGTAAGTCTTGTGAGAATGTAAGTTTATGTTTATTCCAGGTAAGGAATTTTTGACTCTTTGCTGCCATCAGAATTTTTTGGGTATCTTGAAAATTCAGCAACTTTGTGTATACTATTCTCGGGGTTGTCGCATCTTGACGGGATTTAAGTGCTCTATGCGCTCTCTCCACTATGAGAGTATCTGGATTACTATAATTTTGTAATAAAGCCAAGAATATTTGTTTTGTGATAGTCAGAAGAGTTTGATGCTCATAACTTTCAGGTAAACCTCTTATGATTATATTATTACGACGGCTTATCGCCTCTAAATCTAATAATTTAGTTTGCATGTCCGCAATAACCACATCTTTGGCGCGCAATTCTTTATTGATTAGATCTATGGCTATTTCATTTGTTTGTTGAGTATTTTCCAGTGAGTCTATTCTTTTTGTAATCGAAGAGAGAGATTTACCAAAATCTGATAATTGCTCTGAGAAGTCTTGAATAGAACTCTGTATAGGTTGAAGTACCGCTTTTAACTCGTCAAGATGAAAATTAGAGTCAATTTTTTCTTTAGGATTTATTTTAGTTGTTTCAGTTAACTGTTTATTTGTTCTTAACCTTTTGGAGCTACTGTCTTTGTCAGGAGAAAAAGATGCAGAAAATTTAGCCTTAGTAGCTTGAGTTTCCATATTGTCAGAATTACCGGCCATATCGTTGAAATGTCTCTGGAAGTGGGAGAATGAATATCTTCAGTGTTGCTAATGAGCACGAGACTACTGATCCAAAGGCCCCAAGAGTTATCACATTAATTACTTAAATTTTGAAGTAATTTTTAGTCAGAAAATAGTTCAAAAGTATTTAAGCTGATTCCTTGAAAGTAACTTTATGAATATCTTGCGAAATAAACAGGCTCACCGCATTTAAAATTGCCGGTATTCCCAAAGTTGTGAGGAGCTCTGTGAACTAGGTGTACTCTAGACGACGACCATCTTGGAATCCATCTATCTACAACCCTTATTGTGTTTTCAGATGTATGACTGATGGTATACTGTCTACTATATTTCTGTAAGTATAATTCTGCTATCTGGACTTGGATGACCTTCCCACTTAAATAAGACACATACACAAATGAATCTATATACAAGAAGCTTGGCAGGTCACACACATACATAGTTTCAAACTGTTAGTTGTATTTATGAATGATTCATGACTATGTCTTAGCAGCACTTCTTCTGTGGCAAAGATGGAAAATCACCACTGTGGAAGAAAATGTTTTGTCCCTTATGCATAAATTTGAATCTCACACTTTAAAAATTAGTTTTATCAGTGTATAAAGCCAAAACAAAAATGGGTCAGGTCATGGAATATATGCCTCCAATGCATATCTGCAAAGATAACTCACCTAACATTTACAGCAGCAGACACTCCTCAAACTAATGTCAAGTGTCAGATTAACCTTCCAATTTTAAAAATTGCTTTCCTCCCTGCTTGGCACTGTTGCTCTCCACTTAACATCACACAAACATGGTTGGCATCATTTCTCAGGTCTGTGCACTACCAGTAAATGCAATAACAGGAACTGGTGGGAAATCATCATTTGCCATTGCTCTACTTTTGGAATTAGACATGCCTGGCATGAGAGGGGAGGGTGTCCAGTTTAGGGCACAAAGCTGGGGTGTCCAGGATATTTATTGGACTCATGGTACATCATCACAGCCAAATGCTTCTGCAGGGGGACTATTCTGGCTCCCAGTACAAGTTTGAGGCTTGGAGTAGCTTGGCTAAGGCTGTCTCCAGTGCGACTTGCATCCCACTCACTGAAAAATAGTGTAGACACCACTTCAATGACCTACAAAGGCACAAGAGGGATATACTCAACCAGTGGTTGACTAAGTTTCAAACTGGTGACATCCCACAGTTGTGTAAGTATGCTAATAAAGAGAATTTTTAATACATAGAAAGTTAAATCTAGTCAAGACTGGTATGCTTAATGCTCTTCTGTTCTTTTCTTTTATTTTCACAGCTAATGCCAAAATTGAGGTGAATCAGCAGGCTCATGCCAAATACCTGGAGAGACTGAGGAAACAAGTGCTATGTATGCAGCACACGAAAAGTATTATTGTAACTTTAAAAGTTAATGATAGAGAAATGGTGATGATGCAGGGAGTAGAGTTGGCGAAGGTGGATGAGTTTAAGTACTTGGGATCAACAGTTCAGAGTAATGGTGAGTGTGGAAGAGAGGTGAAGAAGAGAGTACAATTATGGTGGAATGGGTGGAGAAGAGTGTCAGGAGTGATTTGTGACAGACAGGTACCAGTAAGAGTGAAAGGGAAGGTCTACAAGAGGGTAGTGAGACCAGCTATGTTGTATGGGTTGGAGACAGTAACACTGACAAAAAAGCAGGAGTCAGGGCTGGAAGTGGCAGAGTTAAATATGTTAAGATTTGCACTGGGTGTGACAAGGATGGACAGGATTAGGAATCAGTATATTAGAGGGTCAGCTCAGGTTGGATGCTTTGCAAAGTCAGAGAGGCGAGATTGCATTGGTTTGGACATGTGCTGAGGAGGGATGATGGGTATATTGGGAAAAGGATGTTAAGGATGGAGCTGCCAGATAACAGGAAAAGAGGAAGGCCTAAGATAAGTTTAATGGACGTGGTGAGAGAGGACATGCAGGTGTTTGGTGTGACAGAGCAATATGCAGAGGACAGGAAGAAATGGAAACAGATGATCCGCTGTGGCGACCCCTAGCAGGAACAGCCGAAAGAGAAGAAGAAGAAAAGTTAACAATAGATTTTTTTTTGTATTCTATGCAGTAGTAGCAACGTGAGCATGCATATTCTAACTGTAAAAGCCTACACAGAGTTTACATGTTTGGGTCATGTGCAGCAGCGCTAATTACATATTCATGACATGCACTGCATTTAAATGTAAACAAGTGCAATTTCATGGCTGGCAACAGTGTTGCTGGCCAGGAAACCATATAAAGCAACCTGTATAATGAACATGTTTACAAGATAACAAACTGGGCCAGCGGGATTGCGCAGAATGCCACAATGATTACCAGGGTTTAAATATTGTAATGTATATGGTCCAAACGCAGTACAGGACAGTGTATACAGTGCATAGTATTGTGAAATCCCTTTCCAGACATTATATACAAAAGCTGTGTAAATGATCTGTAAAGGGAGATGGACTGGAATTTAAAATAAGCAGTCAAGGGAAGTGTGTGTGTATTGAACAGGGACACACAGATGAATTGTAGGAATGAGCACAGGGAAAGAAGACCGGTGAAACATCCTAATCTACAGCAGATGAGGGCATGTCAGTGGAAGCCAGTTGTAGCAGGAACACTAATCATAGATCAGTATAATACAGTATGGACTTCTTCTTCTTCTTTCAGCTTTTCCCTGTTAGGGGTCGCCACAGCAGATCACCTGTCCGCTCATGATTAGCAGTGGAGTTTTACAGTGTCGAGTTGCCAACCCAGCACCTGACCTTCCACAGAAGGCACACACATGCACACACTCACACACAGGGCCAATTTAGAGTGTCCAATCCACCTACAGCATGTATTTGGAATGTGGGAGGAAACCGGAGCACCCAGAGGAAACCCACACGACCACAGAGAGGACATGCAGACTCCGCACAGAAGGCACCCCAGCCGAGGATTGAACCGGAGAACCTCTTGCTGTGAGGCGGCAATGCTAACCGCTGCACCACCGTGGCCGCCCGTAATACAGTATGAACTACACAGTGAAAATGTATATTATGTGACTGTCACACAAGGAGACATAACAATGGATAACATGTCTCTGTGAGATAAACATCCTGACATGAGCAATGCAGAGGACATCTATGAAGGATGTTATATACAACTGTGGTTGGGTGCATATGTGAAGCTGTGCAAACTGATTTGTGTAATGTCAGCAGAGGTCTCCAACAAGTGGGACAGTTACAGGCTCATGGACAACAGTAAAAGAATCATGCACAGTCATGGACAATATCAGAGTAATACCACCAGTAATCCCTTGTCTCTGACACATATGTAATTCTGAGTGATCATAGATGGTTATGTCCAAATACACTTGTACAACTATTATGACATGTTAGTGATCTATGCGGATAATCAAGCATACTGTCCTGACACTGCAACATCTGCTGGAGGTGTTAGGAGGGATACTGCTATACCTGTATGTGACATTAGAATCACTGCATGCTAGTTGACTGGGTGCATGGCAGATACATATGGCACAATCCAATGTCTGGAATGTAACCCATACCATTAATGTTGTAAAAAAGCTGTGTATGTACTGTGTAAAGTACCAGAACAGGTATCACACATGCATCTGGTGTAATACCTTGATGGATGTTCCGCACCATCAGACAGTAATGTTTATGCAACAAAAAGAATACCTAGGTATGGCCAATAAGATGTGTGACAGATCATCATGGCAAAGTTGGTACACTTCAGTTACACATCACTGGAAGATGTGTAGGGAGGTACATAAAGAAGGGTACATTTTACTCAGTTATTGGTGTGATGAAGGCTGTGAACTATAGAGGTATTATGGCCATTGATGTGAATGTCATTCACATACTCAGTACTTGTGTTACATACAAGGGAGTAGTCAACACTGTGGCCACATGATGTTGGACATTCCACATACCATCTACCAAAGGACGCAGGTCAGATACCAGTCAGTCTGCTTACAGGGCGTGATGTCTACATTATCCTTGGGTTGTGTATTTGTTTTCATAATGTAAAAAATCTCCCCGTTTTTGTTTCATCTGATACAAACCTCACCACATATCGACAACTCTGAAATCTAGCTAAAAACACATAAAATCAGACAAACAAACTTACTTCCAAACATGCCAATAAATCCACCGAAACAACCCTAAAAAATTCTGGCAAGACATTAACAACCTTTTCAAACCAGGCTATGTCCCAACCCCTCCACCAGTCACCTTGAACACAATGGACCCCATAGCTACACAATTCAACACTCACTTCATTAACACAATCACATCTCTCCTAGGTAACCAACCAGCACAACCTCTAACTGTTTCTACTCCCTCCTCAGGTTTCCCCAACCCCTTTACATTTACCCCTATCCAAACTAGCTACATAAAATCACTCCCCTCCAAACTCAAACCCTGTGCTCTCACAGCTGACCTACTACCCAACGAATTCCTCAAAATAGCTGTCTCCTCTATTGCCTATCCCATATCAGTCTTGATCAACTGTTCGATTGCAGAACAATACGTCCCCTGTCTATGGAAAATATCTCACATTATTCCCCTACACAAAAGCAGAACCTCTAAAGAACTAAGTAACTACCATCCTATAGCCATCCTCTCCCTCTAGCTAAAATTGTGGAAAAATGCATTCACAATCAACTCCTCAACCATTTCCTCCATTACAACCTAATTTCCACCACACAACATGGCTTTAGGCCTAAACGTAGCACCACCACTGCCCTAATATCTTTTACCAACACCATTCAAATTCTTATAAATGAATGCCAAATAGTCTCATCCATTTTCCTTGATATGTCAAAAGCCTTTGACACCATTTCCCACCAAATCTTACTCAACAAACTGTCTTCCTGTTTCCTTAGCTCATCTGCCCTGTCCTGGTTCCATAGCTATCTCTCCAACTGTCAGCAAGCTACCAAATGGGAAAACACCCTTTCCCTCTTCTGCCCATCTGTATTGGAGTATACCAAGGTTCCATTCTTGGGCCCCTTCTTTTTAGAGTTTTTACAAATAACCTCAGCTCTGCAACCCAGCTAACTTACATAGTCCAGTACGCAGACGATTCCACAATTATTTGTTCAGCTCCTACCCCCCAGGAACTACAAACAAAAATGCAAACTTCTTTCCTAGCTATAGAAAAACACCTCACTGACCACCGATCCATACTAAACCCTAACAAAACCAAGTTAATAGTTTTCAGAAATAACAAACCAAAACCATGCCAGCCTCCTAGAACAATACTATCCTCAAACTGAACCACTATAAAACCCACAAACCAAACCAAACTTCTAGGTGTTTGAATAGATGATAACCTACAATTTAATAACCACATCGTCCTCACCATCAAAAAGGCCCACAGCAAACTAGGTACCCTCTATACACCAAAATCTTATCTCACTGAAACTGCCCGACTAGCCACCGCCCACTCACAACTACTTTCCACCCTCCTCTATGGGTCCCAAATATTTACCAACCTACGTAAATCAGACCTGAATAGTCGAGAATCCTGCTACAGCAAAATTGCCAAGTTCACCACATGCCACCCATATAGAACCCACCACTGCTCAACACTCTCCCAACTCACTGGCTGGAACTCCCTAACCTGTTAACTCTCAATCAGCTGTCCATAGTCCACAAAATAATTCACCAACCCAATGAATGCCCTGCACTAACCAACCTACTCCAACCTAATATAAATCACAGATTATTCAGGTCCTCAAACAAACTTATATTAAAGGTCACCCACCCCCCACAACTCACTAGGCACCTCCCTCTCCTTTTACAAAACTCTGGAACAATCTTCTCCAACCCATAGCAAAAACCCAATCATGAGTTCAAACACCGCCTGCCATATTCCTGGTTAAGCCTACCCTCTCCCCACCTATATCTCTCTTTACAACAACACCCCATCCATATCTTACAACCTCATAACTACTGCTTATCTTCTGATAACTAACATCTTGCCTACATTTTCCTATTAGTAGCTACAGTGGTCTTAAATCATAGGCAAGCTTACCTAGCTAAAATTCTACCATTCCTGGCACTGTTAAACTATGTCAGTTTACCTTTATATGTGCGTTCTGCACTTGGGAGAACGCCATAAGGTCAAAAGGACTTTTTTTCAAAGTTCTGAAAAGTCGAATAAAAATGCTTTGAATGTGCAATGAGCGAATGTCACTGTGCATTCGCTCATTGCAGATTCAGCATTTTGGGTGCAGATTGCACTATAGTGGGGATTGGGAAATGGACCCTTTCTCCACTCTAGTGCAATCTCGGAGTTAGTATATTAAAGTAGGGGGGTGGGGGTGCAGGGGGGCTTGCCCCCCTGCATTACATTGTGTGCTCGACATTCTAGTTAAAAAATCAGTGAATCTGCTGTTCGATTTGCTGATTTTCAAACTCCGGTGACGTTCGACATTCATAATTCGTTCTTTCGGTTTGCACAACAGGACAATTGATATTTTGATTTTCAACAATGTAAAGGTAAACCAATATGTCTCCTATATTTACAAATGTATGTCATGCACAATGTTTTGAAACTGTATTTCATATCTGTACCATAAGTAATTGTTTTCAAACTGAATTTAATGTCTATGCCATAAATAATTGTTTGCTTTCATAGTACACACTGTTTTTATCAAACATTATTAATGTTATTATATTTGTTAGTAATTGTTAGAATTCTCTACTGTATGTCAGGAGTTTTTCTTCCTGGGTCTCCACAGAAAATGGGCTTCTGGCCCAGATGGACATTACCCGGTAAACAAATGTAATAAATAAATAAATAAATAAACAAACAAACAAATAAATAAATAAATGTGTTGTCATGGCTGTGGTAGCAATCTTTGGTGTTTGTTGATACTGTCTGTATTATACTAATATCACAGTTGGAAACAATGATTGCCCACAATCTGTGGTCTTTCAGACAGCTGTTTGGACACAGCATGTGTATGTCATTTGTGACATCTGTGACTTAAATAATGGACAGGTAAAGGGCCTAGCAGACAGCCTTGATGTGTGGGCCTGATCACTGGACCTGAGATATAGGTCACTTCACACATTTTAACATATTTAGATGCCATGCATGTGATCCGCTGGTCTACCCACTTGGTGATATAGGTGTTTATGGCCACATCTGACAGTGTTGAGTGAATACCTCAGTATGGATTTGTGCCAGATGGCTTGACCTGGTCAAGTTCCATAGGATGATAGTGTCATCATCATGCATGCCCACAATGCCCTCTTTGAGGACATTTATCAGATTTAACAGACATGGATGTAGCATTAACACTCACACAGGTCTGTTGCACACAGCTGGGATATTACTAGTGTCTATTTAGAAAAGGTCCATGATGACATTTTGGTCTAGCTCACAGATGAGGAGAGTCAGGTTGTGTCTATACATGCATGCATCAGCAGTTGTCCCCCCAACTCAGATGGATGCATGTTAATGTACACCCTTCCATGGGAACATAGTTGTGGTGGGTATGTTGAAGTGTGTATTCAACCATGTCAGGAAGGTTTATGTGCCGAGTCACACTATAGGTGATCTGTGATGTTGTCACGGCCCATTGATTCTGTGTGATATGCCTGGGTGAAGGTAAGAAATTGTATACTCCCTATCTTGATCTGGCCTAGGGTATTGACACAATCCCCCACTCAGGTATCATTGAGAAACTCTCCCAGCTGGGCATTAACCCTTACATCACTAGATAGTTAACCAATTGGCTCACCGACAGAACACATACTGTGAAAGTTGGTGAATCAAACTCTACTGGTAGAGCTGTCACCACTGGCATACTCCAGGGATCTGTGCTTGACCCTTTACTGTTTGAAATCTATTTCTTGACAATCCAGGCTAAAGTGGGTCCCCTTCAGTCGAACTTTTAAAATTTTGAAGCGCATATGGCCAAGACCATATGATTTAACTTTTAAAAGTTTGAATGGTCTGAATGGAGATCCCCATGCAGTATGGAACGGGAAGATTTTCCTTTTTTGCAATGTAGTGCAATCTCAGAGTTGGTATATTTAAGTAGTGGGGGGTCGGGGTGCAGGGGGGCTTGCCTCTGCTAGAAATAGTTCTCTTTTTTTATTTGTTTTTTTTTTTAAATGTTAGAACTTTTAAATGTTCGATGTTATGGTCTCAGCCATATGAGCTTCGAACATTTAAAAGTTCGATCTGCTGAAGTAGATCCACTAAAGTATATGGTCTATGGCTCACCAGGTTTGCTGATTCTTGCATATTGAGTTCAATCAATGAGTCCACCAATGATGATAGCATACTACAGGACGGGCTAACACAGACAAATGATTGGTGCCAAAGCCACACAATCTACAAATAAATGCAAAAATGTGTCTTTATTTTCTCCTTATGCAAAGTGGAGTTCCCTGCTGATTACAGCATTAACAACACTCCCCTGTGCTGAAACCCAGTGGTGCAAGACCTGGAAACACATTTAAGAGGTTATTCTATATTTCCTTTGGAAAGGCTGTGTTGAAGACTGATGCTATTATTTGAATAGTTTGTATTACATCTCACAGTTGTAGTGAAATACCTCCTCAGGACTGAGGAAATAATAAGATATATGTTGTTGCCTAAGTATCTAGATAGCAATCTGTACTTTGACCACCAAGTATCCACAGTGGTATGGAAAGGCTGTGCTGTGCACTTCATTAAGTCAGGCCATCATATTCAGATCTGAGGATTATATAACAGCACTGTACTCAAACCTTATCAGAACACTAATATAGTATAATGCTCCCTTTTGCATGTAACTCACCAGACACTTGCAGCAGTTGGAGAAACCACAGGGGTTTCTCAAAAAGAAAATACAGGGCCTACAAACCTTGCCATAATGTATGTGGATAGACTAAAGGCTCTGTCACTGTAATCTATATAAAATAGGATGAGGTGACTTGTGCCTAGTCTCCAGGCCAGTCTCTGACCAGGCCCTGGTTTGGAATACTGCACATCCACAAATTAGCTATAGCTGATGACATCAGCAGAGTCTGGTGAGAGGATGATGGTAATAGCAGTGTCCCACATGCTGATGTAAAATTCCCTCTGTAATGTCAAGCAAGGGCACAAACACACACACACACATTGACTGCAGTGAGAACAGAACCCCTACCTATCTAAGTACACTGAGTCCAGAACTCTGTATTTAAGGCAAGCACCACAGCTCAAGTCTGACATGGAGAGTGTCAGATAACACTGTACAGCTGATGACATCAGCAGTGTCTGCTGAGGAGTATCCAACATGCTGGTGTGAAATGCGCTCTGTAATGTCAAGCAAGGGCACAAACGCACACACCAGAGTTGACTGCAGTGAGAACAGAAACCCTATCCATGCAAGTACACCAACTAGAGAACTCTGTGTTTAAGGCAAGCTCCACAGTTCAAGTCTGACTTTTACAAGTTGTAGGACAACTTATGGTGGATGACATCAGCACTAGATGTTGGAGAGAAGATGTTGGGAGACCTACATGACATGGATGTGTAAGCTTGTGCAAGTGTGAAAATACTGTCAATCCATGGAATTGGAGTGGTAACTGTCAGTTCCACACTTATTTTCTTCTGGCACACGCACTGACACACGCCCACACACACACACACACACACACACACACACACACACACACACACACACACACACACACACACACGCACACACGTGCTGAAACCCAGTGGTGCAAGACCTGGAAACACATTCAAGAGGTTATTCTATATTTCCTTTGGAAAGGCTGTGTTGAAGACTGATGCTATTATTTGAATAGTTTGTATTACATCTCACAGTTGTAGTGAAATACCTCCTCAGGACTGAGGAAATAATAAGATATATGTTGTTGCCTAAGCAATCTGTACTTTGACCACCAAGTATCCACAGTGGTATGGAAAGGCTGTGCTGTGCACTTCATTAAGTCAGGCCATCATATTCAGATCTGAGGATTATATAACAGCACTGTACTCAAACCTTATCAGAACACTAATTTAGTATAATGCTCCCTTTTGCATGTAACTCACACACACACACACACACACACACACACACACACACACACACACACACACACACACACACACACACGCGCACACACATGCGCGCGCACACACACACACACACACACACACACACACACACACACACACACACACACACACACACACACCTCCCAGTTGACTGCAGTGAGAACAGCACCTCTACCTATCTAAATCTAAATACACCAACTAGAGAACACAGTACTTTATGCAATCACCACAGCACAAGACTGACTTTTACAAGGCTGCAGGACAATTATGGTGGATGACATCAGCACTGGATGTTGGTTGGCCTGCATGACATGGATGTATAGGGTTGTGCAAATGTCAAAATACTGTCAATCCATGGAAATGGAGTGGTAACTGTCAGATACACCCTTATACTCCTCTGGGTAGATAAACACACACACACACACACACACACACACACACACACACACACACACACACACACACACACACACACACACACACACACACCACAACCCCTACCTAAGTACATCAACTAGAGAACACAGCACTGTATGCATGTACCACAGCAAAAGTCTGACTTTTACAAGGCTGCAGGACACCTTTTGGTGGATGACATCAGCACTGGATGCTGGAAAGAAGATGTTGTGAAGCCTACATGAAATGAATGTTTAGGTATGTTCAACTGTCAGGATAGTTCAGGTTCTGCATATAACCAGATTGATGAGTGTGTAATGAGTAGTATGTGGTGGTTGTGTTCTAATGTGCAGGTATAGTTAAGAGACAGCTTTATAAACTATATGCAATCATGTGTCCACATTACTACATGTATTTGAAAATCTGAATGTGCATTGTCATTCTAAAGATGTGCATGGTATATCACACATTTGTTATTAATTTATGTAGTATAGTTGATATATTTGTCAACAAGTACTGAGACACCAGGATTGCAATGTATGGGGGAGATACATTGCCACATTGCAAATATGGGAAATATTCTTAGATAAGACCTTCATGTTTTACGTTTCCACATGTAGTTTCATGGCATGAAGACTAAATGGACATTAAACAAAATGAATCCATGCTATTATTTACTTTGCATAGCACAATGGTGACCAGTGGGTTTGCGTGATGGATGGGAAAGTGTTTGCGCAGGTGGGATACACATTTCTACTACTTTACATAGTCGAGCAGAGTGTAAATATGAGACGTATTGCAAAAATTATGAGAATTAGTATTGACTGTATGAAACACACCTGCTGCTTAGCTGACTCTGCAGGAGCAGGTGTAAATGCATTGATACTTTTCTTTTTGAGCCTAGGTGATACTGGGTTCAAATCCATGTGTATGTATTACTTTTACCTAAATAGTGATAATGCAATGAAATTATTCTTTATACATTCGCTGAGTGTTACTGGTGTGTTTAAGTGGCATTGCGCTGCAGTAAACCGCACTGTTCATTGTCACTTAGCATTGGTGTGCAATGCCAACCTCCATGCAACCACAGAGGCTAAAAAGTAAAGGGCTCCATTGATTTTATTTGGTACTTATGCGTGTTGTGTGTGATTCTATTTTTTGACCAGATTAGAGGTGCTAAAATTGGGTAGATAGGAAAATGATGAAATGGGGGGGGGGCAAGCAGGGGGAAGAACAAAGGGAAAGAAATACAGGAATGTGCAGGAGGGAGGTAGGGAAGAACCATAGCTATCAATTTCTGTAACAGTGAAAACTAAAAATATGTACTGAATATTAGCTGAATTTGGACTGCCTCCTCCACAAAGAGGGGTGACAGTAACACAATCATTTTGTATAGCCAATTGGACCCAATCAAGTGTATCAAGAAGACATGTGTGTAAAATGGACAGCTATGTATGGGACGATATATTTTTGTGGGACAGGTGCCAATTTTTTTTAATTCAGTAAGTGAGGAATGCTGGGTAAGGGTTGCTGTTATTTGTGGGACAGGTAAGTTGAGTAGGTGGGGAAGCTAATGGAAACAAACAAGACAAGACACAAGGATGGTGAGGGATGCAAAAGGTTGGGGATTCACCATGATTGGGGAGAGGGAGGGGACAATGCAAGCTCATGCTTGTCAAACATGGAGACAGTGAGAATCTATTCCTCAATCTCGGACTGTCATCACTGTCTCCTTATGCCACTAGGTTTGGAATGCTTGACATCTTCTCCTCCTACAGACCATGAGGGAGAGCATCCTCTCCATCCAGCATAGAAGTACACCAATGTTGTGTCACACAACCATATGCACCAACCCTGGCATCTCCTGCTGGGTGATGAAATCCCCACCTCCGCCACTACTCCCGGAGAGTACCACAGCACCAGCTGCTGGGGCAGTGTTATCTGAGGGCACAGGTAGTACAAGGGCAGCAGAGGCAGTACTGTCAGGTTGGGTCCCAGATGTGCTGGGCATTGGTGCTAGAGTTGGTGGTGTAGGGAAGGCTGACCTACTGACACTGGCCTACTTTGCTGTGCTGTGAAGCATTTAGTGATTTGTTACAGACGGATGACATGGATACATTTTGATGGCACATAATGGAAAATTAAAAAAAAAGAGATAAGGTCTGGGATGAGAGAAGAAAAATGAGATAAAATTAGTACCATCATATGTGACATACAATGCACTATCACAATTATACAACTATTTTATCTGAACTATTATGTTTAAGTATATGTCTTATCATTACAAACCATAATTACAGATTGCTCAAAGTAATCCTTGCAATGTACATATATTGCACATATGTTTCATCCAAGTAAACTGATTATGGTTAACAGCATGGCATTTATGCCACTTATATAGAGTTTAATTTATTTAATATTATGAAGAAAATTCAGTATTGTATAGTTGCTACTCATGGTATTTGAACCCACAACCTCTGATTGCAGTTTTATATTTCACTCTTAAAGCTAATTTGTGCTACAGACTTATGCATGCATACTTGCTTTTACAGTTAGAATATGCATGCTCACTTTCATACTACTCTATAGAATACAAAAAAAGTCTATCATTAACTTTTAAAGCTGCAATAATACTTCTCTTGAGCTGAATACATACCACTTGCTTTCCTCAGTCTCTCCAAACATTCAGTATGAGCCTGGTGATTCAATTTAATTTGTGGGATTAGCTGTGAAAACAAAAGAAAAAAAAAGACAAGAAAAGAAAGGAAGAGCATTAAGCATACCAGTCTTGCCTATATTTAGCTTTCTTGTTTGTGTCTTTCGGCTTTTCCCGGTTAGGGGTCGCCACAGCGGAACTCCGGTCCGCTAATGATTGGCAGTAGAGTTTTACGTGCTGGCTTGCCAGGCCTAACGCACAACCTTTAATGAAGGAATGCCCATTCACACATGTCACCACACAGAAGATGCTCTGAGAATCAAACGGGCAACGTCTAACTGTGAGGTGACAACGCTACCACAGCACCACCACATCTAGCTTTCTATGTATTAAAATCACTTTATTAGCATATTTACACAACTGTGGGATATTACCAGTTTGAAATTCAGTCAATCACTGGTTGAGTATATACCTATTGCACCTTTGTAGGTCATTGAAGTGGTACCTACACTGTTCTGCAGTGTGTGGGATGCCAGTCGCACTGCATACAGGCTTAGCCAAACTAATCCAAGCCTCAAACCTGCACTGGGAGCCGTATAGTCCCCCTGCAATAGTTTTTGGCTGCGGCGCCTTACCATGAGTCCAGTAAATATCCTGGACTCCTGAACACCTCACCTCTGCACTCTAAACTGGCAGCTTCCTCTCTAATGCTAGACATGTCTAATACCAAAAGTAGAGCAATGCAAATGATAATTTCCTGCCATTTCCTGTTATCGCATTTACTGGTAGTGAGGAAACCTGAGAAATTATGCCAACCATGTTTGTTTGATGTTAAGCAGAGAAGAACAGTTCCAAGCAGGAAGGAAAGCAATTTTTGAAACAGGAAGGTTAATCTGACACTTGACATTAGTTTGAGGGGTGTTTGCTGCTGTCACTCTTAGGTGAGTTATCTTTGCAGACTTGCACTAGCGGCATAAATTCTATGACCTGACACACATTTGCTTTGATTTTAGTACTGATAAAATTGATTTTAAAGTGTGGTATTCAAACCTGTACATAAGGGACAAAACATTTTCTTCTACAGTGGTGATTTTCTATCTTTGCCACAGAAGAAGTGTTGCTCAGACATAGTAATGAATCATTCCTAAATACAGCTGAGAGTTTAAGGTTTAACCATTTACGTGTGTGACCTGTGTGGTTCTTGTACATAGATTCATTTATGTATGTGTCTTATTTAAGTGTGAGGGCCATTAAAGTCCAGATAGCAGAATTATACTTACAGAAATTTAGAAAATAGCATACCCTCAGTCAGACATCTGAAAACACAATAAGGGTGTCTTATCCCTCATAAATATAATTCACATAAGCTCCACTATATAAAGTGTTATAAGTGGGATTGAATATAATGTGAAATGGAACAACAGTAAAAATTTCTGGAATGTCCTGTATTAGAATACAGGAGCTTGTGTATAGCAGCCATACACTTACACCTGTTACCACAAGAATGTTGAAAAAACACTTATATATTTTTCTGTTCATTGCTATAAACTGGACTGTCACAACTGTAAAAATATGTTGCACTTCTCCGTATTAGAAACCAGGAACATCTGTATTACAGCCCTACACTTAGACCTCGTGCCATAGGAATAATTAAATGACGGTTGCATAATTCCCTATTCATTCTTAAGTTTTGTGTGCTAACCGCCACACACCACTTAGCGTGTTTGTGTGATGCCCAACAGAATTAATAGAATGTATCCTTTTTAAATTATTGACTGTCTGCATCCTGTCTGTTAGATGGCTGCAGGTGTAGGGGAACCTTGGTAACTACCGCACAACATCGTTTAGTGGTGTTGTGTGATGGAAATCAAAAATTGCAACAATATATCCTTTTTGACTGTTACACTGTCTATGTCCTGTCTGCAGGTGCTCTGTCTGCTTCTCCTGTGTGGGCCACTGCTAAGCATTGTACAAACAAGATAAGCAAGCTAAACCTGACATTCATTGTGTTTCTCTGTTTCCCTTGTTTGTGCTAAGCCGCTCACTGTACAAACACTGGCATTAAAAAAATAAATAAAGGGAAAATTAGTTGAAGTTAATAAAGGCAATCTATGAAATAAACACTACAGTCCAATTGGTTGAAAAGCCGATTTTCAGTGGAGGCCTGTGAAGAAAAGCTCCAGAGACAATAATATGATATTTAAAGAAAAAACACAAGTTGTATACATCATAAGAATTATATACTTAATAAAGTACATTGGGTAGCATGGAGTAATTGTTTAAGTTAAAGTAGGATTTACTTATTAAGTTAAATTACAATGATTAGAAAATAAAGTAAATCTTGATTAGAGCAAATAAGTACACTACAATAATTAAGCAATGTGACGGTTATGTACAGCATGGATAAAGTGAAATGTAATTGAAGTAGAGATAAGACTGGATAGTAGAGTAGAAGGGAGGGGTGGAGGGTAGAAGGGGGGAGTAATGAGTAAAGAGGAGGGTAGAGATAGAAGGAAGAAGAATAGGAGAGAGGTTTGGCAGGGGTGACATGTAAGGTAAGAACATGAGAAAAGGTTGAACAAATTTTGTTGCAGAAGAGAAGATGGAGGAAATTAATTAGTAAGTAGGTTGGATGTAGTGGGCATAGAATGCTAATTCAGGTATGAAGAGATTTAATATACAGTTGTCAACAAATGAAGGGGAGGTTGGATGTTACTTTACAGAAACTGTGAAATGTGTACTGCTTACTTACATTTAAAAGCTTGATACAATTACTTCTACATTTTGTAAGTCTAACTTGGATGACACTCCCACAGGAGGCAGGGCAGTCTGATTTGCTGTTGTGTTTTCCTTCTCCCTACCAGTAATCTTTCACAGCTGCAATCCATTTGCAACAAACACTGTGGGAGTGCCTGCACTATGTTAATATTTGCCACATGGAGCCAACTAATTTTGATTCAGAAATTCTAATGAGTTCACACTTCATTTGCATCTTCAGCATGCTCACAGCCCTGAATCTACACCACCAAAAGGGAACCATGTAGCTAGGGAAATGGAAGGTGAGGAGACTTGTTTATGTAGCTAACACAGAAGAGGATATTACTTTGGGATATATCTGTGCAGATGACTAATGACCTTGATAAGGTATGCTTGCATTTTTCAGCTATATACTGCATATGCTGAAATGTCATTAAGAAAAATCGGTTTTATATACAGTATATGCATTAGCAAATGTTACTTTTATCTGTATGCATTTCTTAGAAGTGGACTGATGGCATGGACATGTTTGTCAGGACATTTCACTTTCTCAGATGCACAGCCTTATTAACTGTTATCACAAGTGCTAAAGTTACAACTGTTTTTCTGTGTACACTCTTCTATTGTTATTTCCATGAAATGTAAATGTCCTATATTGTCAATAACGCAGGGGTGTTAGCCATCTAGGATGGATCATACACACCTCTAAGGGAATGCTGGCCACAGGTAGACATGACTGGCAATAGCTTAAAATGGAATGTTCTGTGTTAAATCTGTACACATGTTTCAAAAACATTTCATTTGATAGCACTTTTAGCACTTCACTGATGGTTTGTTTGCAAAATGTGTCACTTGAGTGTTCTTTTGGGGGTGGAGTGCAAAGTTGCTTTCTGTTTTGGCACAAACAAGATATTTTGCTACTGTTACTCTGTTTGTTTTGGATCCAACCTTGCTTTGTTTGGGATTGTAATATGTTACAACCACACAATTCCTTTTTTATATTTCAATATCTTGACTGTTTTATGTTTCGATAGTGGGTAATAGTGAAATGTTACCTTTTATGTGTCATCTGGAAGCAGGATCATTAGTTATGTGATACATATGTGTATTATCCTTCTGTTGTGTTTTAGGACACCTAGGACTATGACATCTAGGCATTCCAATCCCAGAAAATTCCCCTTCACTGACCCTGAGAATCATGGTGCCTTTCTGCTTGAGAGGGGATGTGATGATACGTCAGGTATAATACAAATTTGGCAGCAGATAGTTGTTTATGTGAATGCAGTAGACAGACACAACAGGACATATGATCAGGTGCACCATAGGTCCACTGACAGATTTCATCTACATGGACGAGAGCAGCTGCAGTAGCCAGTGATCAGATGGGTACTGGGGGGGGGGGGCTGCTACAGATCCACTGTTAACAGCAAAGGAAGAGTTCCTGTCCACTGTCAGGGATCTCGACAGCTCCCTGAAAAGTGCAGAACAGTTTGTCATTGACATTGGTGCTACTGTTTCAGGGAGAACAAGTATACATACATACAAATATTTCAAGAATGGGCATTAATACCCTTCTAGATTGCCATTATACCTAATCACTTGTTCCTGTAATAATTGTCAGGCTGTCATTAAAAATATCTAAACTAGTACTTGCTTTAATGTAATTTGGTAGTCTGTTCCATGCATCAGCTACTCTCTCAGAGACCCAATTAGTACACTTCTCATTCCTATAGAATCTTGTACATAGGTTGTCTGATGATTCTCTAGTACTTTTTGATAACCCCAAACATTCCCAGAAGTAGTTGTCTCTAAATGTACTATGTACCTGAATAAGATCTCCTCTTAGATGTCTATAAGAGACACTGTACAAGTTCAGATATTTTAGTCTTTCATAATAACTTAAATTTTCATATCCATGGATATCCTTGGTATATTTCCACTGTACTCTTTCCAGTTTACCCATGCTTGTTTTCTTATAAGGTTTCCATATTGTTATTCCATACTCAAGTTTGGGTCTAATGTAACTAACAAACAATGACTTCATCATTTCTTATTTCCTAGACTTTATAAATCTTTGATGCAACCTATAGTTCTATAACTATCATTAACCAATTGGTTGATATGATTAGAAAAACTCATAGCTGGATCTGCCCAAATACCCAGGTCCTTAAATGAAGCTACAGTTTCAATCACTGTGTGCTGTATTAAATAGTCACCTTTCAGTTTAAGTCTCCCAAATTTCATATGCTTAGTTTTTTATGTATTTATCAGTATATTATTCTCCTGTGCCCAAATGGTCACTTTAGTCAAGTTCTTTTGCAGACCTGGTTTATCTGTAACACAAGTAATCAGTTTACCCAATTTCAGGTCATCTGCATATAGACTATAGAATGCCTCAGATGAAAAAGTTAGGTCTGAAAGATACAATCTAAACAAGTAAGAGCCTAGGACAGAGCCCTGTGGGACACCCTGACTGTAACCAAGAATTCACCTATCCAGTTGCTGTATGATGCTTGTCATGTCCTATTTGTAAGTCATGCAGCTAACCATCTTATCAAGAGTACATCAATATCTAGTTATTCTGATTTATTGATCAGTATTTTGTGTATGACCCTGTCAAATTCTGAATTTAAATCTATATAAATTACATCACAGCACAATTTTTCATTCATAGCTGTTATTATATTGCTACAGAATGTCATGTTGCAGCCGGTGATAGATCTATTTGCAACATATGAATGCTGATATATGCTTTCGAGTCCCAGCCTATCTAGTTCTGACAATAACTTATCCAATACTACCTTCTCCATTATTTTTCCACAACATGAAAGTAGACTTAAGGGTCTATATGACTCTGGGTTTGTCCTACTCCCCTTTCCCTTAAAAGCAGGTTTAATAAGCGCATGTCTCCAATCGTGAGGAATGTCCCCATATTTATATGACCTAGTGAATAATAAATATAATGGTACTGTAAGTTCTTGCTGAAGTGTTCTTGGGTCATTGTTACTAATTCTGTCTCCTCCCTGTGCTTTGCTTGGACCCAGTTTGTGCAGTTCTTTTTCAATATAATCTAATATGATTCCAGTATCTGAGGTTACCTGGATGTCACTAGGACAACTTATTACCCCCTTTGTGGTGCCAAACTGTTTTGCAAAATATTTTGTAAATATTTCTATAATTTGTGGTATCTGAGAATAAATTTTAGAATATGCACACAGTTTATCAGTTTATATGCCTTTACTCCTTCCACATCTTATGTATCTATAAAAAAGGTTTCCTATTATGCTAAGTATCTTTATATAAATTTTCTTAAAAATGTTCTTGCTCTTCTCTCACACTATGCTTAATCTGTTAGTCCAGCTTGTTTATTTCAGTTTTCAAAGTTGTAGTACGATCTCTCTTCGATTTCTTATATTTTTTGTCTCTCACCTTAATCAGGTATCTTGTTCTTATGGAAATATATTCTCCTGACGTTGTATGTCTAGATCCTGATGTTAAACATTATTTTGATTTTTTGCAGTCAAACAATTTCTCTTTCAAAGCTTTTCACATTCCACCTGAGGTTTTTTTTCACTGAATGCATTACTCCAGTTAGTTTTACATAGTGAGTGTTTTGCTTCCATATAATCTATAATTAACCTTCTGTGCATTGCTTTAGACTTCAGTTTGGCAGAATTATCTAGCAACAAATTAACCTTTATAACCCCATGATCACTGCACATTAATGGTGGTAAAACTTGACTTGAAGTTACAGTAATTTCTTTAAGAATACAATCAATGTCTATTTATTTATTTATTTTATTTATTTATTTATATTTGTTGATTGGGAGTGTCCGACTGGACGTAGGTCCATTTTCAGCGGAGGCCCGGGGAGAAAATCTCCACAGTTAAAATAAACAGACAATAGCTACATTGGATTACACAGCGTTTAACAATTTACATAGCGATTACTTACAACATATTTACAGATGAAGAACATAGTACATCAGTAGACAACTAGAATCTTTGTTTGTGAAGTACATAACAGACATTAACAAATGTTAAAATAAGAAGTTCCTGCTGTATAAGTACTAGGCTTATGAGCATCTGAGCTTGCTATAATCAAGGTAGTTAGTGGAGTGGAAAGAAAGGTAGTGGTTGGATGGAGTGGGTGATATTAGAGTGGGAGTTGCAAGGGCATAACCAGGATGTTTTTAGGTGCGCATTTAGTAAAGTTTTGAAGTGGGTGCATGATGGTATGGAGGTAATTGTGGGTGGGAGGGAGTTCCATAACTTGGCTATGGTGCAAGAGAATAGTGCTTCACCAGCAAAGTTATTGGCTTTAGTGATCTGCAAGTGATTTTTGTTGCTGGATCTTAGTGGTCTGGTGGTGCAATAGGGTTGGAGTAGATTCTGGAGGGATGGGACATTTAGTGGATGGTTTACTAGTTTGTGGGCAAGTGAGAGTTGATACCATTGAAAGAGGTGAGGGAGTCTGTTATGTTCCGTTCTCTGGTATTTCTTTTTTTTTTGCAATCTGAAGCAATTGTTGTTTCTGAATATACATTGTGAATAATTTCCTTGTTATTGAATCAATATTATTCTAGTCTGTTTCTGGTAAATTTAAGTCCCCAGCTTATATTTTTCTTCTCTCCAGAGTTTTATGCAAGAAATGCATGAATTCCTCTAGGTCATCTGCACTTGACTTTGGTGGTTTATACACTCCAACAATTGTTATATGTTCCAGGGTTTCTTTATTGTCACAGTTACACAGTCTATATTATTGGTGTTATTGTTGAACATGTAATAATCACAGGTCTTATAACTATCTTTAATACCTATCATAACACCTCCACCTGATTTTTTGTTAGAATGTCTGTTACAGTTGTTGTGTCTTTCAGCTTTTAGGTTAGGGGTTGCCACAGCGGAACTCCGGTCCGCTCATGATTGGCAGTAGATTTTTACGTGCCGAGTTGCCAGCTCTGACGCTCTAGCTGAGAATCAAACAGGACAACGTCATACTGTGAGGCGACAACGCTACCGCAGCACCACCACTGCGGTAGAATGTTACAGTAAAAACATTTATACCCTGACAGAACTGGTTTCCAGTCACTGTTCTTTAACTATGTTTCACAAACAATAACAATATCAATCTTGTGGGAACACAGCAAATTTTCCAATAAAAAAAAACTTTATTATAATTGCTCCTAGCATTAACAACCATCAGAGATGAAAGAACTCCAAAAAAGAACAAACTGGTAAAAAAGCAAAAAAAAAAAAAGCAAGCAGGCTGCAAGTACTCCAAACCACACTATTTATTGTGAGTGCTTTCATCAGAGACTATACTCCAACTTCATCAGACAAAAGAAAAGACAATGATTATCCACTTTATATACTTACAAGTGGATGCAATTAACCCATTCACAAGTTAATCATCATTAAATTACATTCACTTATTCATGTAGGGTTATAAAAACATCTAGCTCCATTATGGCAACAGAAACAATTCAACTAATACAAGATCTTCTTCTTCTTCTTCTTCTTTCGGCTTTTTCCGGTTAGCGGTCACCACAGTGGATCACTTTAGCCGCTTATGATTGGCAGTGGAGATTTTACGGTGTTGAGTTGCCAGCCCGGCACCGAACCTTCCACAGAAGACACATGCACTCATATCTAGGGCCAATGTTTAGAGTGTCCAATCCACCTACAGCATGTCTTTGGTATGTGGGAGGAAACCGGAGCACCTGGAGGAAACCCACACAACCACAGGGAGGACATGCAGACTCTGCACAGAAGGCACCCTGGCTGAGGATCGAACCGGAGAACCTCTTGCTGTGAGGCGGCAATGCTAATCGCTGCACCACCGTGGCTGCCCCTAATTCAACTAATACAAGATATCTTCTCCAGTTACAATGTGTATACTTAAAGCCATATGCAAAACATATCAGAAACTGATACATAAATACATGCATATAATAAAAATGTAAAATTAACAAGGTATAATACCCTTTCAGCTAAAATACTAGGGGAACTAAACACATAGTTAATACAAGTGTGAATAATTATAAAGTAGAAATTAAAAATAAAAAATTAAACAATTTTTGCTTAATTATTCCTGCATTTAAAAATGCAACTTATGTACATGAATATATATATATATATATATATATATATATATATATATATATATATATATATATATATATATATTTATATATATATATATATATCTATACATATATATGTGAATAAGAGACCAAAAAACATGGTCCAGTAGACGAGTATATATAAATGCAACCTTATGGTAAATATAACACTGACTGTAGGTAGGCAAACAAAGGCCAATGTGACACACTGTAGAAAGGCATACAAAATATGCTTAAACACTTAGAAAACCTGAACTGCTGGTCCACAAGCTATAAGCACTACCTAGCAAGTGCTTTAAGCTTTAAAAGGCATTTGATTAATACATATTCGTTAAGGCCAGGAGGTATGTGGGCCAATGTGCGAACTTGCCACGTAAGCTCACATTCCTCAAGTTTAAGTTCACATTGGACCTCCTCGTATATTATGTTCTAACTGTTGTATTGCTGCAAACACAAACTTGTGAGTGGGGTAATCTAAAATGTGTTTTGCCAACGCATTTGTAGTAATCTGGTTATGTATGCTGTACTGGTGTTTGTATATCCTTTGTTTTATTTTTCTTTCGGTTTTGCCAATGTAGTACGATGCACACCCCTCGCATAAGGCTACATAGACTACCCCTTTGGTGTCACAGTTAAATTTACCTTCTATATTATATGTTCTGTCCCTAAGACAAAGTTTGTTGCCTGTTTTAATAAATTTACACTGAGGGCAACTACCACATTTTGCCATACCAAGACTACCCTTACATATTTTTCTCTGTTTCTCTAACAGGCATTTCATATTGGGTCCCCTCCTATATGTAAATCGTGGGGTTACTTCCAATATTTTATTAAGACCATTGTCTTCCAAAATTATGGTCCAATTCTTAAAAAGAATAACCCTAATGTTTTTGAACCTGTAGAATACGTAACAAGAAATTGTGTGCATGTATCAAGTGCTGGGTTCACCCTCATTTGAATTATATCAGAGATGCATCAAATGTTGCTATTTGTGAACTGTTAAATTTTCGACATGGTAAAAATCCTGCCTAGTGATTGTCAAATATTGAAAAATCTCTGCTGCAAAAATTCAATTCCTGATCTTGACAAATGCATGCCATCCTGTCTGAACACGTGTGCCCAAAACTAGGTTTGAATGCTCTAACCATTTCCACTTTTTGAAACACATTGAAAGACATTTTTTTCATGTAGGTATTTACCCCAAAAATCTTTTCATTCACGGTGACCTGACTCTTCTTTCTATATGTGATTTGTGAAAACTTAGTTCTAACACTTAGGTATACTATCTAAGAGGACTGTAAGTTCCTGACTAACAGTCAGAGTCCTTGTGGATGAGATCATTTGTACCGACATGAATAAAAAACAGATGCGTACTTCCTTATATTAAGGCACTCCAAGGCTTGTCTCACATCTTCCATTTTTACTCCTGGCAGGCATAACACTACTCAGTGCTCATTATCCTCTCTGCAGATATCAGTATCAGTTCCTCTGATAACTGAATCTCTAATTACAAGAATATCTTTTCTGACCAGATCTGAACAATCTTCAACTTCTAATGCAGTAATATCTGCTCTATCAGTTGATACAAAGGAATGATCATCACCATTAATCTTATTAATCGCACTGTTTTCATTCCGTATTAAATTCTCATCCATCTGCTTTGTACATCCACAACTGGAGTCATGTAGTCAACATCTGTCTTTCTCTTCTTTTTTTCTTACAGTAATGTTCTTCAATCCTTCCATGTTTTTTCAAGCTTCTCTTTTGAAAAAATTATGCCTTTTTCTGTAGACTGAAGGTGTTCTGATAGAAAAAATGTTATTGTTCCCTGTAATCTGTTGTGTTACATAACAAAGCAGTGTCCTTAGTACGTGTTCTCTTTACTTTACAGACATTAATCAGCTTCTTTTTCTTCCTTGTTATTTGTTGTGAACTTCTTCCTTTTTTTGTTTCCTTCTAAACACTCTGAATCCTCAGATTGCTGAATACTTGCATCCAGAATTCCAAAGTTGTCAGGGGCATTGTATTGTTTAATAGGGGTTGAATGATGTTTACAGAAAATAGACACATCATTTCCTAAACTTGCCCTATTTGTTCTTTGTCTTTCACCTTGTCCCGGTTAGGGGTTGCCACAGCGGAACTCCAGTCCGCTCATGATTGGCAGTGGATTTTTACGGTGCCAAGTTGCCAGCCCAATACCCAACCTTCAAAGAAGGCACACCCATTAACGCTCGGGCCTACCTGCATGTCTTTATCGTCAGCTGGCCACGGGGAGGACATGCAGACTCCACACAGAAGGCGCTCCAGCCGAGAATTGAACGGGAGAACCTTTTGCTGTGAGGTGACAACGCTAACCGCTGCACCACCATGCACATACTCTCACCAGTGCAATCATTAATATATGAATCAACAGTTCAAGCCGTGCCAATTGCACAAGTGCAATCATCATCAGTAAGGCTAGATTTACTTCTGATAATGATAAGCAAATCATCCATCTTTTGACATGAAGAACACAGATCACCAGTGCTATCTTTAAATATGCATAGCATTTATTACACTGTACAAGATATTTGTGCTTTAGCAAATCATTAATTGAACACTCATTTAAGGAATTCATGTTCAGCTTCAAATGAATAAAATAAAATAAAAGAATAATCAAAATCAGTAACCACAGAATTCAAAGAGAACTTAAATCAACTTCTATGACAAAAATCACACAAGCAATATACAACTATATATTAAAGTAAGTACAGTAAAGTTGTGCTGACCGTACAAGTTCTGAGAGTCAGACAAATGCTGTAATTCCTTTATGTCACGTGCGAATGCGCGCAGTTGCTTCTGCTCACTATTGCTTGCAGGGGCACTTCTTTTTAACAGAAAAGATCAATAAATCACAAACCAAGATAGGATTGTTTATATAAGCTCTGGATTGTCCTCTCTGCAGTCTATGTGACTTTATAGCTTACTAGGCTCCATGGAGTGGCGAGAGCTTGCCTGTCTAAAACCTATCCCTTTCTAACAACCAACAGTGAAAATTAAAGGTAAAACAACAAAATATAAATCAAAGTGAATCTTCCTGTCTAAAAAGTTATCCCTTCCTTCCTACAAACAGTGAAAAACAGTGATGAAAAATAAAATATAAATTCAAATAAAACTTCTCTTACCAGTCAACTCCATACTGAATCACAAACCAATGTAGGATTGTTTGGATAAGTTCTGGATTTCTCTCTCTGCAGTCTATGTGAATTTATAGCTGACTAGGCCCCTTGGGATGGCTAGAGCTTGCCTTTCTAAAACCTATCCCTTTCTAACAACCAACAGTGAAAATTAAAGGTTAAACAACAAAATATAAATCAAAGTGAATCTTCCTGTCTACAAGCTATCCCTTCCTTCCTACAAACAGTGAAAAACTGTAATAAAAAATAAAATATAAATTCAAATAAAACTTCTCTTACCAGTCAACTCCACAGTGAATCACAAACCAAGGTAGGATTGTTTAGATAAGGTCTGGATTAGGTATGTCCCAGAGGAGCTTCCAGGTAAGCTTATGTATCTCAATTGTTAAATACTTTTGTATAGTAAAATACTGACAGAAATACATACGTCTGGTTTAACAATAAATACGTTTTGGGGGGTTGTAGATTGGTATAACTAACAACACATTCTGATTAATTACACATGGGCTTAGGTTGGACTTGTCATCTAAGCTCTTGTTAAAATTATCGTTAATGGACATGTAAATGGCAAAACGTTTTAACCCTCTGTGTTACTGTTAATTGTGAGGATGTTGTCCTTACCTTTTGCTTAGATTCTTCCAGGACCATCATCTATGGGAAGCATAGCATCATTTGCACATGGTAAGGGAAATATTTTTTTGTCAGTAGTGATGAGCAGTTCAAGGAAATATATATTTTTATCCATATGTGTGATGTGGGTGTCAGGACTGTTGTGTATATTGCTGTACTATCTGTAGTAGTGGCACCACTGCTCATTTGTTAGTATACATTTGACTTTAGTGGTGTCGGTATTAATTTATTTTCTGTGTTTGTTGTTTATTACCACAAGTGATCCTGACAGTGGAAGTGTAGGACTCTTACCACCTGATTTCAGAGTATCATGAGACCCTGATGATGATGATGGTGGCCTGAGGCACAGTTGGGGGGTGCAGAGGCTGAATCTGACACTGAGGTTGACATTCAGCCATCCCCTATAGTTCCATCGGACACAGCCAGTAGGCCTACACCAACCCATTCTAGTTAGACCTCAGATATTGGACAGGTGAAGTGTGAGACACTTGCTCAGGGAAGTGTGGTTACTGTGGCTTTACTGCCTGTTGACTCTGGTCATAGCCAAAGTGTGGGTGATGTGCCATGTAGGAGGTCTGCTGTCCATCCTCCACCTGATCCAGGTGTGACTTCCCATGCCACTCGACATATGTTTAGGCCTGGCATGGAGACGCAGGCACATTCCTATAGGTCCTCCAGGAAATGCTCATTTAATCGAACATTAAATAGTTCTGTAAGATATATATATATATTATGAAATATAATAAATGCAGTTGTATGAGTAACTGATTAAAGCTCCTTTAACTCAATTCAATTCAGCTAAGACAAGTTAGAATTGAGCTTAGTCTTGACCAAATAAAGCTGAATAGAACTAAATCTAGAAATATTTAATGTTGTGAACACAGTAATTACAATATTTACAGCAAGTCTAACTTGTTGAATCAGATATTAAAATTGCTAACAAATATAAAGTAAAATGATCACGTTTGCAGTTGTCAGAACTAAAGTTATTTAAAATGTATGCTCTGAATTGAAAGTACAAAGATAAAACACCTCTGTCGTACCATAGTGTGAAACAAAGTAGTTATGTTTGAGAGGAGTATCCAGTAAAGAGGGTCAATTGATCCAGACACATCCTACTGGGTCCAGCTTAACATGCTACAATATGTCGTAGTTACGGTCATGGAGGTAAAACTACAGAGTCAGGATCCATCATGGTGACAAACAGAAGTCTCTAGCAGTGCAAAGCAGAAGGCAGACAACCATGCATGAAAGTCATACAACGAGCATACAAGTTCTGCTCAACTCAGAAGGCAATTGTAGGTAATTATAACTAACAGATATAAGGAATTAAAAAGATCAGTCGGGTTTGAAGTCAAAAAAGGTATTTAAAAATTGTTTTAGCCTCTGCAAACAAAGAAATATGGTACCTGTTACCCTGGTATGAGAAGACTAGAGTAGTAGGGTAACATATTTGAAGCATTTATCCTTTACTTATTAAATATGCATAGAACAGAGCTAACTTCTGTATGGGTTTTTTAACTGCTAAGGGTAAATCTTGAATACGTTTCAGATTATTACTTTGTCAGGTGAAGCCACATTTTTTCTTCGCCTAGATAATATAATTGCCACATCTTGATAGTTCATAGGATCATATGATCATAGGAGGTTAATAGGGTAATGGTCCCAGAACCCTTACAAGCCTAGCCAAATTCAACCTGTGTTTCTAAGTGTGTCTGGTTCAAGCAGACATTGAAAGCAGCACCTACTGCCTCTGTCCAAGAGGGACACAGGTGGAACCCCAGTGGTGAATTTCTGGTTACCCATCCAATCAATCAAATTACACTTAAATAGAGTCAACAATGAGTTTGTTTAACATGAATAGGAAGCTTGTTCCAAAGGTGGGCAACTTCTGTGAGACAAAATTGTCTCTTCAGCAAGTTCTGTTGATGTCACATATCAGGTTAAGGTAATTTGAGTGAGTGACCCGTGTGCCATTTGACTTGCGAATGTGCAGCATTTTCATTAAAGCTGAGTCAGTGATTGCTCTACATGCAAGGCACAGTTCACCTCTGAACAGTCTGTATGACACAGAGTAAAGTGACAATGATTTTAGTCTGTCTGCATAAGACCTTGAAGACCCTGAATTTTCTTTTGTAAGGAACCTTTGTGGTCTCTCCACTTGCTGCAGGTGTTCGGAACGGAACATACCAAAGGAAGCATTATACTCTATTATTGCCCTGACGAGGAAAGAATACAGGGGGGTTATAACCTCTTTTTTTCTGGAGGCAATGCCCTTACTTATGAGATGAGCAATATAAAATGCCCTTCTTATGAGACATTGTGATTGAAGTTAAGGTTGCTGCTGACCTGTGTCCTCAGATCTCTCACCACTGACTGTGTGCTTTGGGTATTGTTATTGATGTGGTAGTTTGCAGGAACATCACCCTTGCCAAAGGGGATGTTAATGCATTTTTTTTGCATTAAGTGTAAGACCATGACTTTGGCACCAGTCATTAGTCTGTGCAAGACTTTTTCAAAGGACATTGACATCACTAGAGATTTCAATGATCGCTCCCAATTTGCAGTCATCAGCAAACTTTGTCAGCTACAGTCCTTCAGTTTTAGCCTGTACTTTGGAGAAATAGATTCTGAACAGTAGGGGTCCAGGAACCAATCCCTGTGGAACACCACTAGTTACGGGCCTGCCAGAGGAGGTGGAGTCCCCTATTTTGACTGTATGAGTTCTATCAGTGAGTCAGTTTGCAACCCACCTGACAATATAGGGGTTGATACCCAGCTCGGTGAGTTTATTAATGATGTCTGAGTGAGAAATTGTGTCAAAGGCCTTCACTAAGTCTAGGTAGGCTGTATGCACAGATTTGCCCTCGCCTTGAGCTTTGGTGACAGTCTCAAAGAAGTCCACCAAGTTTAACAGGCATCATCACCCCTTGACAAAGCCAAACTGGGTGGGGTTGAGCATTTGGAGATTTCCTATATCTTTGTTAATAAGGTCCATGATGATTTGTTCCATGGGCTTGCAGATAAGGCTGGTCAGTCTAATGGGTCTATAGTTCTCGGGGTCTGTGGATGTACCCCCTTTGTGCAAAGGGATGACAGTAGCTGTTTTCCATTCCACTGGGGATGAATCCAGTGCTTAGGCTGTGACCGAAAAGTGTGCCCAATGGTGATGTTAATTCCTGTTTTAACCCATGTAGAACATAGCACGAGATGCTGTCTGGTACCACAGATGCTGTGTTTTTGGCCTTGGGGAGGGAGTTTAAGACCATCTCCTTGGAGATACTAGGTGGGAGACAGGTGTTAGGGAATGTTTTGGGGTATATATGGCAGGGGCAGGTAAGTGAAGTTTTCACTGAACCTGTCAACCAGCAGGTTTGCTATATCCTCAGGTTCTGTATATTTAGTACCATTAACTATAAGTTCAGTGCAAACCCAGGCCTTACATTTGAGGTTACGGATGTAACTAAAGAACACCTTATGGTTATCCTTAGTTAGGGAAGCTAATTTGGATACGTAGTTAGCTTTGGAGGAATTCACTAGGAATCTTATTTGCTTGTTTAAGTTGAGGCGGGAGTATTTCCAGTTTTGAGACCATTCCTTCCTACTCTTAGACAGCAATTTCTTTCTCCTATTGTATAGTCTATTAATGGCAGTTATCCACCAGGCAGTTTTTTTCCCTTGAAAATCTTGCTTTAGTTCTTTCAGGTATGGCAGAGTCAATACAATTGTACAGTTGCTTGTGTAAAGCATTGGTGTATAACTCAGCATAAATGTCTGTTCCATCAGTGAGGGAGGGGCTATGAAGCTATTTATGCTGTCACGTAAGAGGTTGTAATTGGCCTTGGAGAAGTTTTTTAGTCTAGTTGTTGCTAAGGGGGGACTTGTGTTATAGTTACTTCTAGCGAGACTGATTTGTGGTCAGATCTCACCAGGGATGGCCACACACCTGGGGTGGTGCAGGGGTCCCCAATGTTAGTGAGCACCATATCCAGGACATTTGAGCCCCTTGTGAGTGTGTCAAACAGCTGGTCCAAGGCACTGAAGTTAACAAAGTCCAGGAACCTTTGAGCAAGTGAGCTAGAACATGTATAATTTACCCAGTCAATGGATGGGTGATTAAAGTCACCCAAAACCAGGGTGTTTGGTTGTATCTTGATTGACTCAAGTAGATCCAAGTAAGTTGAATGGATGTCCTGATTCATGGAGGAGGTCCTATAGCTGGCAATGACCTGAAGAGGGGTCTTACTTAAGTCAATTGCACCTGAAGTAATTCAAAGGAATTGTGCTGTTTAACCTATCTAGAGGTGTATTTATCTTTAATGAATATTGATACACCGCCTCCTTCAGTTCTCATGACTTCAGTTTGTTGTTTGAATGTGTGGAAGGAAATGTAACCTGGTATAGGTGGGGTGCTCTCCACAGCCGTAAACTAGGTCTTAGTGACTGCACACATGTCAGCATTTTTCAAGGTGAGGACTGTTCCCAGCGAGTGCAGTTTCTGGTTTAGACTCCTAAAATCCAGCATAATAAACTTGAGGCTGTTTTAGAGGGTATTTTTATGTTGGGAATTTTGTTCTAGTGATTGCCTAAAAAAGGCACTATGGGGGTGGCAAGAGCCTTAGCCAGTAACCAAAATCCTACAGGTGATAGATAAAGACCATCTCTGGCAAAGCATCGAGGTCTGTCGACCATGTCATCCCAGGCTGACAGATACTGGATCCCCCTGGAATGACACCAGAAACAAAGACGGTTGTTTAAGTCAATCTTTGTTTGTTTGCATTGAGGTATCATCCTAGGTGAAGGTAAAATGCTGCTTAAGGCTAGTGACATACCTGCCTGAGACACATAATCAGAGAGCTCAGTCATGTCTCTCTTCATACAGTCCAGTGAGGTACGTCTCAAGTCATTCACACTAACATGGACTATGACTGAGTCATAACAGCGCCTGTTGTTGAGATACTTGAGTGCATGTGTGATGTGGTGGATCCTGGCACCTGATAGACAGCTGACCGTGACTTTTTCCTTATCCAACCTGGGGAGAGGGACATCTGTGTGTCTCACAATTTAGTTGCCTATGACTAAGATGTTTGTTTTTGTGTTATGCCTTAGGGACTTGAGTAGTGAGACACTGGTGTATGATATATTATGTATACTATGGTCTGTGGAGGATGTATTATATGAATCATGCTTATGTTTGTATTTGGGAGGTCTGTGATGTTTAGGTAAGCTTCTGGTAAGGACCTCCACATACGTAGACTTATATGTTGTTGGTTTGGTAGGTGCAGGAGGTGAGGTGTGCATGCTAACAACCTGTTAAGTATCAGATGAACTGACTGGTGAGTGAGAGAGACTGGATTCTAGGTTCTTGATGTAGATGCATCTCTCACATAATGAATTTGTGTGGACTAGAAGAAGTGGGTTGTCAGTGTACATGAGACAATTGCTACATTGCCTCAGGATGACTGGGGAAACTGTGGGAAATTGTCTATCCATAATGCTAGGTAAGTTGATGCAGTCAGAAAATAGGGAGAGGACAGGAAGGTCCAGGTAAAGTAGAGGACAGGAAAAATGGACAAACAATACGAAGGGCTAGTGGGTTGGATCTGCGTTGATACCTCAGGAGCTTCGTTGAATGCATCAATTCTCAGTGAGGGACAGTCATGAGAACTCACCGATGGGGCACCAGCAGAGTACTAAGGGAAAATTAAACTTTAGTGTAAATTTCCCTGTGCTGATCTGTCAGTGATGAAGACTTTGAAGCTCAATGGGCTCTTTCCACAACTATTTCTTCAGCAGGATTATTATCCAGGAGACTGGTAAAGATTTTATGAAGAGTTGGTATTATTCTTGCTGCCTCTTTCTTCAAGGTCTAACAACTTGCCATTGATGATTTTTATGTAATTTTTATTAGTTTGAGCCATATGGTTATTTGACATTATCTTGTCTTCACACCTAGATATTCTATGCTAAAATTCCTCTAATCTCTTAAATATGGTATTTAGTGTTAAGTTCATGTTGGATATTTGTTCTGATAAATGCTGAATAGCTTGCTGCAGAGGTGCTAAAGCAGAATTTAAATCACCAAGAGCAAAAGTTTGGTCAAGTTTAGTTTTGGTTTCTTTTGTCTTCTTTGTTGGATCTGAACTTACGGAGGCAAAGTCTTTCAGGAGTTTGGATGGCTGACAATTTAGTTTTGTTAGTTTGCGCATCCATGAAATCATCTTCACTTGCCATAATTGCAGTACTGTAAATTGTGTGTCAGATCTGTTCAGTGATTTTTTTTAAGTTGAAGGAAAAAACATGATCTGATAATATAGGCCAACTTGAGTGATCATAGTTCTGAGCAGGGTTGCACTTTCCAAGCACACAGTCAAACAATTAATTCTAATATGGCAGATTTCTCTTCTGGAGCTAATGAGTTATCCACTGTGAAATATGGATTAGTGCACCAGCTGAACAACAGTTTTACACTTAGCTGTTATTTTCAGCTAAAATAAATCAAGACACTAGGAGACAGAGCAACCAAGTATTCGGACCAAAGCAGCCAGCCATATCTGTTCTCTCCTTTTGTATGTTTATCTTTATGTTCCTCACTTTACACAACCATGTGCAAACACACACAAATAGGGAAGCACAGACATATGTTTCAGTACACAATGCACAGACAATATTTAGAAATAAAGTATCACCTTTATTCAATATATTTTAATTTGCAAATGCCTAAACATAAAACATAAACCCAGAAACAAAAAGCAGAAGAATTTTACATTTTAGTGACAGCATTGTGGTACTCATTTTGGACTTTGAGGAGATGATTGCATACTGCTAAGCAGGTAATGGGACCTCAGAGTCAGCAAGGCTGTACGTTATTCTCAAGAGACTGCTACTGTCTGCAGAGCAGAGGGATTCTGAGTCCAACAACAATAAAAATGCATGGATGCATGTCTGTTTTCTAAAACTTTCCATTATAAAATCAAAGCAGTACCACAAAGTGTTATCTTTTTAACCACATGTTCTGATAATGGGTAAGGAATCAGTTTGTAGACCAAATATTACAGTGGAAGGAAAAGTAGCTAAGCTATGCAAGACATGGAAATACAAGTTACCACTTCCTCTGTATGGTCTCTAAGGCAACCACTGGTGCACTAATCAGTGAGGCAAGGAAGACAGTAAGTCAAAAGTAATCACTGGGGAAAAAATGATTTGACACATAAAATAGGCAGGTAAAACCCAAATATTAATATCAGAAAACTAAATTAATATCTGGATGCCATTAAATATTTTACTAAATTTCCATACTTCACATTTATAGAGTGATAAATTATAAGAAAACTTATTGGGTCAGATTCCAAAAGAGTTGCTCTCAATGTAAGCCCACCCTGACTCTGAAAGACCTGCTTATTACAGGAACCAGATTCCAAAACACCTGCTCTCAGCCTGGTCTCGGAGTAAGAGGTTACTTACACCGAGAGCAAGTCTTTTGTAATTCAGGCCATTATTCTTAGAAAGTCTAAACTAATGTTACTTTTAAGTGAACAGAGAGATTTTTTTTAATGATAAGCTGTGGCACAGTCATACAGAAAGCATGCAGAAACCTGCATGAATTTGTTATTCTTCAGCTGTTTTATCAGTACATTCGTGCATTTCTGGGCATAATTTAAGCACACAAACTGTTATCAAACACATAGTTGGCTAAGGGTGAATTGGAACTGAGGTTTTGTCTGATTGTTATTCTACTGCTTTATCTTCTACCCCTTCGCTAATAGTTACATGGCAAAAGCATCAAACATGCCGCTCTTCTCTTTCATGATGGTGAGGTCTCTGGCAGAGCATAGGAGATAATGTGATATGATGTGATACTTTAACACCAGCCTTCCCTGAAGGAAGTAAACTGCTCTGCAATAACCACATCATCCCGTCCTTCTATAGTCTGATTATGTATGCATATTGCTGCATTATGAATGACTCTATTGCAGATTAGCTAATGTACTTACAATCTTCATGTTTGTTTTATAGCCTGACTGCCCCAGAGCACAAACAGCTTTTTATCGATCATCCACCCAGTTAAATAAATACATTTTTTAACATTTCAAAAAAATAATAAAAAATGAAAAAAAAAAAAAAAACACTGGGTCATTGTTGTAAAAAAAACATACATCTTGTTTACAAATTGTTTCCTTTTCATAACACAATATTTTTCAGATAAAATGCATGTAAAAAAGATAAGCGAACGGTATTTTCACCATTCATATTTTGTTTACATTATTGTAATAAATAAAAAAAAATAAATATGTTTGTGTGTTGAAGTGATTTACTCTTCCTGAAGATGAAAACAGTCTTTTACTCCTGCGACTCTTTCTTTAAGATGTCTTTCATCAAGCAATCTTGGCTTACAAATATGACGTGATTCTTTTCTTCTACTAAAACTTAAGTCTCTTCTATCATGCACCACTATTTCCATTCAGCACAGGAGTGCGTTGTGTGCAGTAATTTTTCCTACAAAAAATGATAGCATAACAGTCAGGTTGAGAAATAAACAGATATCGGCATGCTATCAGAAATGTTGGTGCATAATTTTCTCAAACTAATACTTTTGAGTTTGTTTTGCATTGCTTTACACATAAGGGATGGTCAGTGGTGAGATTTTCAAAATAGTTTCGCTGCTACATTTGTAGGAACTAATGATATCTGTGGATTTAGCAGTTCATAAGAGCACTGAGATGCAAACATTTTCAATAGCAAAAAGATCAGACTAGCGAGGTATAAGGATTTGTATTGACAACGTGTCAGGAATATTTCAAATCATTGCTCACAATGGCAGACTGAAAAACGTATGTCCAAATTCCAAGACACAGCTGTTGTTTGAAAGGGACCCCACTAATCTAACAAATATTTTCAGGCTTTGATTGCCACAGAATAATTAAGCATTAAACCAAGTCACTGTGGGCATACTTGTGACTTTTCTGATGATATGCAACATAGATATGAGTCTTTGTATAATTGTGTAAGGACATGTATAACTTCAGTAACATGTATATCTCCAGTAGCTCAAGCCATATATAGTCTTTGTATGTTATTCTGATATCTGAAAGTGTCTGGAATTACTATGATTTGCTGTGCTAACAGAATGTAATAATGCCAGCCAGATATAAACTTGTCAATTACAGTTCACTCTTGACATTTAATAACATTTTTTACATACAGGTCTACAGTTGTATTATAACACACCTGCTGTCACAAATACTGATTCCTCTAGAATAATAGAATGATATTTATACCAGATTTCAAGCAAACCTCCTGGTGACTCCAGATCCACATACCTCATTGCATAGTCATCTCAGCAGTACCACCTGACTAAAATACAACCATAATCTTCATCGGGTGTATATTACATTATCAAACTTTTATGTCATATGGTCAAAGCCATATGATCGAACTTTTAAAAGTTCAAAAAGTAAAAAAAAAATAAATAAACAACAGAAAAAACCTACATGACCATTTTAAGCAGGGGGGCAAGCACCCCTGCACCCACCACACCCCACGTTCTTTAAATATACCAGCTCCGAGGTCTCACTACAGTGCAGGAATGGAAATCTTCCCATTCCGCACTGTACGGAAATCTCCGTTGAAACGTTTGAACTTTTAAAAGTTCGATCTTATGGTGTCAACCATTTGACGTTCAAACTTTTAAAAGTTCGATAACGTAATATACACCCATCTTCATCAGGAGCTAGTCAATGTTTCACATATTACTTTTAACATGTACAACTAAAGCATATGAAACTGGAAATGACATGGGCACATCCCAATACAGACCTCCATGTTTATGGCCATCAGTTTTTATTTTGTGGCTAGCTGTCCCAGAGTGTTTTTGTGTGTGTGTGTGTGTGTGTGTGTGTGTGTGTGCTTGTCTGCGTGTCTGTGTGTGTGTGTATGTGTTTTATCTGCAGGAAATAAATGTGTCACTGGCCAACTCTTGTCAACATCTGAAATTAATGTGTCTTGATGGAGGGTTTTCAGATTCTCTAGTTAAGTGGGTTATACTACAGAATTTATGAGAAGGCATTCTAGCTAAGGTGAAGATTATTTTTTGTGGCTGAAAGGTGAGGTACTGGACAATCAAGACAGTATAATTAACACTTTACAGGAATCAGGGATAAGTACAAAGATGGGCACCATACTACAAGGGAAATACACTGCAATGTATGTGTTGCCCTACACATGGGGGTGTAGGAAACTACCATCTCATGTGAAGGAAGTGGGGGGAGCTATATGGATAAGACAGAGCATTCTGGTTGTGATATGTGTAATGCGCTCATAACTAACTTGTAGTTTATGTGTCATATATGTGCAGTGACCCCATTTTTCACGTGTTTTCTGGTATGCTAAAGAATGTGTCACATATGTGTAATGACCCCATTTTCACATGTGTTTTCCAATATGCTAGACTAAAGAATGGCACATCTACACATATTTGACTCATTTCCATGTTTGCAACACTAATTCTCTTAGATACATTGTTCCTAGTATAACAACTTCCTCTTTTCATCAGCACATTCAAGGTCTCTGTTTTAAAACAGCCAGTAAAACGATGCAAAATACCTGAAAATAAATTCATAGCTGACTGGCATATCCAGTTTGTCAGCCACAGCCCAATTGCACTTTGTATTCAGTTAACTCCATTGATTAGCCTGGCAGTTTGCACAAAGGATTAATGCTATACGTTTTTTAATTAGCTACTTCCTGTAGTCCAGGGTTTGATTCCTTCAACCTTCATTTACCTAACTGTGTGTGACTTTGAGCAAGTCATTTAATCAGACAACTGAATCTGAAAAACATATGCCCATGTGGAATAGGACTCTAAAGTGACTAACAAATACAAAAAAAGATCCTGACAATAGCGCCAAAGTGACAGTTGTTTCATTAAGTGTTGCTGAAGTTATATTTGCATTCATTCATTTGTTAATTCTTTAAATACTTGTTTAATGCATTTCAGGGTTGCAGGGTATTTGAAGCCTATCCTGCCCCTCACATTGTATAAACTGGAGAGATGGGGAAGCAGTACATTCCAGGATGTACACACACACACACACACACACACACACACACACACACACGCGCACACACACACACACACACACACGCGCACATTCACTCACATATGATATGCATGCTTATAGACAGTTTGGCTGATTGCCAATTCACCTACAGCATGGTTTGGGAAAGGTATGGGAGGAAAATGGAGAACCCAGTGGGACCCACATGGACAAAGGAAGGACATGCAAACTCTGCATATAAAAGGCATCACACCCACTGTCGTACATCTCAACCTCTTAATGCAATGCCAAAAATAAGGGTGGGGGACAAAGGTCCAAAATCAGGGAGAGATTTTAATTTCACTTATAAACTTATACAATTGCTAGAATAGCAGGTTTTACATTAGCATGCGTTATCCAAAAAGATATGAAGACTGAAACTCAAATGTCTTGTCATTATTTTGTGACTTCACTCCATAGTAATTTGCTAATAAACACAAACTTTATGAAGAATATACAACAAATATGAGGTAAAAATCTGAATATATTGTGAAATTCTGAACAGTTGAGAAATAGGACAAATATATTTTGCAGTCCAGAAGAAATTGAACATAACAAACTATTAAGTTAAGCATGGTAGATATAGTGCTAATGTTTTAAGAGTTTTACTCAACAGCTGCACTTCAAATTGGTCTTTCTTGATTAGATTATGAGTTGTGTTAACTCTGTAAAATGAAAACACTAAGAGACATAATCATAAATATACTGCCTTGCATTTTCTAATTCCGGCAGCTTCTATAACTTGACTATATTTTAACAAACAGTCATGCTCATTCCCTGCACTGATTTCTATGTACCAAATCTTTAAAATACAAAAGACTTGATGCAAATATTTTGGACTGTTAAATGGTTTAACATTTGAGGATTAATACCAAAATACACAATTGGTAACTGAAAAAGGTAAAGTTTCTCAAATATGACTACATCTGTCCGTCTTCATGCAGTTTCATGAATTTCAGACACTGTGGACTTTGAGTTTATCATGTTCTCACAGCATGACAATGAGACAGCTGATGTAACATCTGTTTCCTACCTTTGCCAAGGTACACCTCTGCAGTTAACTTCTTGTTTTCTATAATTTCCAGGAAACACTTCATTACAGATATACTTAGGGGCAGGGTATACCTACTTGCTAACAAGTGGATAGCTAAACCAAGTGATGTAACACTTTTTGAAAAAGATGAAGGTGTTCCTTGCTGTTCTGGTTGAATATAACTCTAAAAGCTTAATATAGTTTAGCAACAATTTTTGTCTGCATTTGTTATATTGTTTTTCCCGGCAGTCTGGCAGTTGGCATAGGCAACTAAAGAGCTGTTAATGAGGTGTTTCCTGTGGTCCAGTGAGCCACGGTTTGGTTCCCTCAGCCTCCATTGCCCAATTGTGTGACTTTCAGCAAGTCATTACCAAGAACTCCTGAACTGAGATGAAATTGCATGGAGATCAGTGCTCTACCCTAGTCAACAAATACAAATAAAATCTCTCATCCTTAAAATTCTTGAGAATAAGAAATATATCTTGCCTCTCACTTTCATGTTAATAAAATCAGAACTACACTTTGAAGTGACAACCTCAACCAATGCATACTAGAGAATATGAAAACAAATTAATTGTAAAGCAAATGGGGGGGGGGTAGTCAGAAGGTTTAGCTTACTTGCAGAGTTTGGAGCTACATTCGGAGTGATCTCGACACAGATCTCCAACAGGCCTCAAGGTGAAAAATCTCCAGAATGGGGTCATCCTTTTCAACCTTACTGCTGAGTGTCCTGCATCTGTTTGTAAGGCAGCACAATTAATCTGCAAGTAAAGAATGCTCTTTTTAGTTTAATGTATGAAGGTAATATCAAAATATATGTAAAACTGATTATTGGCTGAATGCATGCCAGAAACACTGATAAAATTCAAGTTTCAGTTGTCTTTAAAATAAAATTTCAACAAGTATAAGAAGATACTGAAGCATTTAATAAATGCTGTGGTACACACCAACATATGTATAAGATATTGTCATAAACCAAGTACTGTAAACATCTACTCTGTCCATGTACTCTTTTTTTCTGTATACTCATTTTTAACTCTGGCTTTCACACCATCTGTTTTTATGCTATCATTGCTTTACTCATTATATGATTTATGAAGTGTGGTACTATTTTGCTGCCTCTGTCTTCCATTGATATCTTATTCCTGGAAACTATACCTTTTACTGAAACTGAAGGATTGCATCACATCCCTCTTAAATCTATTCTTTTTATTCTTATTTCTTTTGCTTCTTTTTTATTTGAAGGATATATCTTCCATTCCTTATGAAGAATATGTAACATATTTAAGAGCTGTTTCTTACTATTTATCTAGTTTTGATACACAAACAGAGAAGTACACAGAAAAGGCAGACAAAAAATAGTTTGTACAGTATTTTGTTGCACTTACCTGATTAATAATGGTTGATACTATTAAGATGATAACTGTAGTTTTCAAGACCTGGGAACTCATTCTGTTTGTGTCAGCGAGAAAAGATCCACCAGCTGTACCTCTGTTTCAATACCTGCTGCAACTAATTAGTTTCTACTCTTTTTTATAGGTAAAACTTTGTACTGCATCACTTTGTCAGCAAACCTGAGGACAAAGTTCATTTGTCACGCAGCGGATGCAACCTTTAACAAGTTAATGCTTTACGATAATCAGGATCCCTCATGTACAATACAGCACTGGTAGCATATTTATCAAATTATTTTTACAGGCTTTGGAAACCTGTTAATACTTTCTTTGTGTGAACTGCCACCAGCTACGTCTACATATTTCTGAAAGATCCTAGGTGTCTGCAAACTTGTTTGTGCTATTATATAGGTACAAATAAATATCTCTGGTCTCCCTTAAGCTTGATATTATAATCTGGCATTACAGACAGGACTTCAAGGTATCACTGTTTCTTGTAAAAGTATGGCTAAATACATGAAGCTTTGTGTTGGATACAGAATCACTGCACTGACCCTTTAACAATAATTCCCTGAACTAAAATAGGTTTGACCACTATGAAATCCTAGGCATAAATTAAAATCTGCAGTCATTCGTCCACTGACAAGTTTAACCCACAATTCCCTGCACTACAATAAGGTACACTTTATGGCAGAGTTTGCTGTGGTATGACACCACGACTGCTGTATGTTAAATGTTTTATTATATGTTTTTGTCATTTCACTTGTCAATGATAACATAATAACTGTGGTCTGAGAAGTAAATTTGATAAGAGTGTTACTATTCTCCCCCAGCTTTTTAATTTGAAAATGTTCCTTTCAGCAATATAAGCTGCTTGTCTGTATGTATGTCTGTATTTACTTATTTTACATTTAACTGGGAAGTGGATTTGAGATGTCCAATTTTCTGTGGAATCCCAAGGATGGAAATCTCCAAATAATAACAAGGAATATAATTGCAGTCAATGAGAAAGAGGGATACTATGCTTAACTATAAATAACAGGAAAGATTTTACAATATAAAAAATGTCAATATGGAAGGCAGACAACTTAGAAGACCATACTGTCATGAGCACAGTGTAACTTCACCGTATGAATGCATATGGATGACAGAAGTGTTAAAAAAACAGATAAATATAAAAATATTAGCCATAAATAGAATTCTAAAGGTTGTTGTACATGAGAGACTATTTCTAGCTACAGTACAGTTATGGCGAAATGTTATTTGGCAGAGGAGAGCTGATGCAATGAGAGTGATGCACAGATATAGAAAAAATGGTAAACGGTACTGTAATTAGGTGATTATGCATAGTAGTTGAATGGATGTTAGACTGCACTAATGTAGAGAATTAGGTGATATCACAATTGCAAGTACAATTTAATGTTGTTTAAGTGAGGACTTACAAGCCTTCTTGGCTTGGATACAACATACTTTGATACTTCGATAGTCAGTTTCTTCATAACTTCCCAACGGTAATGAGAAACATGGTGGTTCATATTTGTTGTGAGATTTAGCAATGGACACTGACTGACCAAGGCTTTCAGGTGTCAGGGAGATGGTCTGTAAGAGATGGTTTGATCTAATGAAAAACAGTTTTTGGAATATTGTAGTTTATAAGCAAAGCATAACTGAGTGATAGAAAGGTGATGAGCGACACTGAGCTTGTGCAGAGTATGTATAGATAAACAGTTGTGCATTCTGCCGGGGCATCCTGAAGCAAATATAGAAATATTTTATATTATGTTATAAACCTGCCTGAGTTTATGAAATAATGGAGAAGAAATGTAAGTGAAGCAGTAAGAAGAGAGCTTAACTCTGGGAAGTAGGTAGGATGTTTATTGATTTATTTAATTTATTTTTTTTCCATCAGATCACGCACGCACTCAAATCTCTAAACAACAAGTACCATTATGACTCAGTCTTAGTCCATATTGGAATGAATGACTTGAGGTGTGCCTCACTGGACTATATGAAGAGAGACATGACTGAGCTCTCAGATTATGTGTCCCAGGTAGATATGTCCCTAGCCAAAACAGCATTCTACCTTCACCCAAGATGATGTCACAATACAGACAAAGGAATGACTGAATTCAACAATTGGATTAGCTTTTTTTGTCAATCCAGGGGTTTCCAGTATCTGTCAGCCTGGGAAGATATGGTTGACAGACTACGCTGCTTTACCAGAGGTGGTCTTCACCTGTCACCTCTTGGCTTTCGGTTAGTGGCAAAGGTACTCATCTCCCCCATAGGGCCTTTTTAGGCAATGTCATAACAACAAAATTCCTGATGTAAGAAAATCCACTAGAGACAAACTCAAGGTTATGCTGCTTAATGCTAGGAGCCTAAATCTGAAACTGCTCACTGGAAGCGCTCCTTACCTTGGAAGATGCCAATGTCTAAGCAGTCACAGAGACATGGTTTAAGGCTGCAGAGAGCACCCCAGCCATGCAAGGCTAAAATGCCTTCCACGCGTTCAGACCTCAAAATAGGTATGAAAAAAATCAAAGGTGGAGGTGTATCCATCTTCATTAAAGACAAATAGACTTCAAGACTGGTCGAACAGGACAACTCTCTAAAGCTACTCCAAGCCCAACTAACTGTAGATAAAACCCCCTTCCATATAACTGTTAGCTATTAGTCCCCAACCATGAACCACTTCCATTGATTGGGAGTCATATATGAGCACAAACACACTCACCCTAAGGTTCCTGGAGTGTGTTAATACAAATGGCTTAGCACAGATAGTCTGTACCGCCACAGGGGGCTTAAATGTCCTAGACTTATTACTCACCAAAATACTGGGTCTCTGCACTATCCCCTGCATGTTGCCCTCCTTGGTAAGGTCTGATCCTAAATCAGTCTTGTTCAAAGTAACGATCGTACCTGACTCCCCCTCAAGAGCAAAAAAAGGATGAAAATTTTCTCCAAAGCAAACTATAGCCTCCTAAGTGTTGGCATACATAGTTTCAAACCCCCTGCTACCACTGTCAACAATGACTTCTATACAGAGGTGTACACAAATGCCCTGTATAAACACTTATTTGAATGTATAAACACTAATACAAATGTATAGACTCAGCTGTACCTGAACAGATCAAAACAAGGTCCTCAGAAAAAACAAGCCACCCTGGTGCACATCAAACATAAATAGGTTATGCAACAAGAGGAAGAAACTAATGTCTAAGAACAAGAGGAAACTGACTCAGCAGAGGAAGGACACCCTCCACAGCTTAAACAAGCAAATTAGATATCTTGTAAAGTCCTCTAAAGCCAATTACAAAGCTAAACTAACATCCCAAGCTAAGGATAATCACAAGGCATTCTTTAGCTATGTCAGAAATCTAAAAGGGAAGTTGTGCCAACCTAGTAATGGACAGTACCATTCATACTGACCCCGTGGACATTGCCAACCTGCTAGCAGACAATTGTGGTGCAAATCTCACCCCCTGTCCCCATCAGACATACCCAAAGCATACCTGTCACCAGTCCTGTACCTAGCATCTCCAAAGAGCAGTCAAAACCACACTCTCTACGGCCCAAAACACAGCCTCCATGGGACCAGATAACATCCCATGCTGCCTACTAAATGGTCTAAAACAGGACCTAGCAGAACCACTTGCCACTCTCTTCAACCACAGTCTAAGTACTGGCTTTGTCCCAGCAGAGTGGAAAACAGCAATAGTAATTCCCTTGCACAAAGGGGGTCCATCAACCAACCCTGGGAACTATAGACTCATAAGCCTAACCAGCCTTATCTGCAAGGCCATGGAAAGAATCATTATGGATCTTATTAATAAAGACATAGGTGACTCTGAAACTCTTGAACTAATCCAATTTGGCTTCATTAAGGGTAGAGCATGCTTATTAAACCTGGTGGACTTCTTCGAGAAGGCCATCAAAGGTCTGGATGAAGGCAAAACAGTAGATACAGCCTATCTTGACTTAACCAAAGCTTTGACACATTCTTTCACTTAGGCATCATTGAGAAACTCACCCAGCTGGGAAATAACCCATATGTTAATAGATAGGTAGCCAACTGGCTCACTGACAGAATGCATACAGTCAAAGTTGGGGATTCCATGTCTACTAGCAGACCAGTTACCAGTGGTATACCACAACGATCTGTGCTGGGCCCCTTACTGTTTGGAATTGATTTCTCAGAAGTGCAGGTGAAAATAGCTGGCCTGTGGCTTGGCTAAGTTCGCTGATGACTGCAAATTGGGTGCAATCATTGAGTCCCCCAACAATGGTGACATACTACAAAAAGGGCTTACAAAAACAAATTATTGTTGCCAAAGCCAAGGACTTAAACCAAATGCAAAAAAAATGCATCATCATCCATTTTAGCAAAGGAGAAGCCCCTGCGAATTACAATATTAACAGTACCCACCTTTGCTCAAACCCTGTAATGACAGATTTCGGAACACAGGTTGATAGCAACCTTAACTTTGATCACTATGTGTCCACAGTGGTAAGGAAGGCCTTCTGTGTTGCACATCTCATATGTAAGGGCATCATATCTAGAGGTAAGGATGTTATAACTCACCTACTCATCTCTCATCAGACTACTAATAGAGTACAACACTCTCTTCTGTATGTACCTCACCATACACCTGCAGCAGCTGGAGAGACCTCAGAGGTTTCTCACCAAGAACATTCAGGGCCTTACACACATGACCTACATGGACAGACTGAAGGCCCTGTCACTGTACTCTGTATCTTACAGGCTGCTGAGAGGTGACTTGTGCCTGCCCTACAAAGCAGTCTTGGATGCTGCTCTAATGGAAATGCTGCACATCTGCAAGTAAAATGGGACAAAATTCACTCACTCTAGGGATCTTAACCTAGCCTGTGACATTAACAGGACATGCTGGAGAGACAGATATGTCTCCAAGAGATTGCCACTACTCTAGAACAAACTCCCAGTTCACGTAAAGCAGAGTTCCTCAATGCCCATATTTAGATGTAACTTAGACATCTGGATGGGCGACCGTAAATTTACCCCGGGGGTGTTACCTATATCTCTCTTGGATAACGGCAGTCGGTGCTGATCATAGACTTGCACTGCAAATATAGACTATGCAACTTGGTCAATAAGGGAACAAGGGTATAACATGGCTAGGCTTATAAAAACCCTAGTGCCAATAGCCTAGTAACCTCCTATGAACCTATTCATCCTTCGTTGACTGAGTTAGTTCCAGTAGACCAGTACCTCCTTTCAGGGGGCTCCAAGGTGGTAATTCATACTGACTGGGGATATCTGGCCACAGCACCATGGGAAATTCCTCTACTATTTTGGATAAGTGCCATGGACTCTTTTACATCTACCTGAACTACTGTCAAGTCAGGCAGATTGGGTCATGGTTTAATACCTCATCCAAGTTGCAATGGCTAAACTGGCACTAGCATTTAAGAAAGTTTGGTTAGTCTATTATTGGTTTTTGTAGACACATTCTTTACCTGGAGGTCACATTTTAATTGATTATAAATAATGCATCCAATAAATTTTACCATAATAAAGTAATGTCTTTTGGCTTTTCCCGGTTAGGGGGTCGCCATAGCGGAACTCCAGTCCGCTCATGATTGGCAGTGGATTTGTATGGTGCCGAGTTGCCAGCCCAATGCCCAACCTTCAAAGAAGGCACGCCTATTTACGCACGGACCTACCTGCATGTCTTTAACATTACTTGACTGCGGGGAGGACATGCAGACTCCACACAGAAGATGCTCCAGCCGAGAATCGAATGGGAGAACCTCTTGCTGTGAAGCGACAATGCTAACCACTGCACCACCGCGGCTGTCAATAAATTTTACCATAATAATCTCCACTAATGTGGCTTGTCAAGATTTATTTATTTATTTACATTTGTTTACCAGGAAATTCCAACTGGACACAGGTCCTTTTTTAGTGGAGGCCCAAGGAGAAAAGCTCCAAACATGCTATAGAGATGCAGGGGATTGAACCCAGGACCTCAAACATGCAAAGCATGCACTCTACCACTGAGCTGCATCCCCTTGTGTTGACTTAATTAAGAAACTGAGGCAGGTTTTGGAGATGTCAGGGTAATACAAATGATAATTAAAATCATACAGGAAGAGAACAACAAGGACTTGTTTTTTTTTGTTGCATGGAAGTGTAGACCCATGAAGAATAGCCAAGGCTGTAAGAAAAGGCATAATTCTTCAGGTCTGAGATTAATGAACTCTGGTAAATTGTCAGATATGACAGTAGTGGAATTATTGGTATACAGAATCAGCCTAAACCCTCCACAGTGGGAAGTCATTTCATTCCTATCATGGACAGAGGCTACATAATCAACACCACTGACCATCAAATAATATATGCGGGGAAACATGCCTTCAGAATATATGGCAGGTTCACTCTACAGCCTTGGGTTATGGCCAGCACTTGCCACATCCAAATATGACTTACAGTGAGCAACTGCAGAGCAGAGCTATAATTAGTGGTTTCCAGGACTTCAACCACCTTGCTCTCGGCTCATTGCTTTATAGTGCTGCCTTCCCAACAGTCACCAAAACTTAGTCAAGATAATTTTACAAACACACATAAACACGCACATTTCCCAAGGGGGATACTTTTTGGGTACAAGTACCCAGTTTTCTGTAGTTTCCTTTACATAAATGTTGTAACCAGTTAGATCAGTCTAGCCAGATCTGTTACTGATAATGGTTAGGAGAGAAATAATAGCAGATAGTGAAATCTTTATAAGTTTGGGTGGTGTTCTGTCGATGCTGTTGGACCAGGTCTTTTAACCACTAGTACAAACAATATGTACAATAAAGGGAGATTAATTGAAACAGTGGTGCGAGGTGAGCTGAAGGTATCCATTGGAGTATCTGATTATTATTTGTTGAATGAACTTATGGAAGTTATTGACAAAGTATTCAACAGTGTTGATGCTTTGTAGAGGAGAGAAGAGATTGTGGTACTGTCCTTAACAGAGAAGTTGGTTAATTCCATGACGGAATTGTATGAGAGTTTTGGCATACTACTTTTGTTGGAATAAATAATAGGATTTTCTTTGAAAAGATATAATTCTTAAACTTAATTTCTTCTATTTAAAATTCACTAAGTCAGATATACTTCCATGATATACAGACCATAGATAATTTCTACTAGACATTATTTTTCAGTATTTCTTCACTGATCTTAAACCACTGAGTTATGAAATGAATGTACCTTGTGTGAGGTAGAGGAAATGTATTTAAGGTTAACAGGATAATTGAGTTAAAGTCTATTGCCACACTCTCTGAAGCAGATAGAAGTACCTAACCTCTGGAGTTGAGTGTAGCCCATCTTACAATATATAATTCTAAATGATAAAGTCTTTGATGTAAAATGTTATTCTTTTTGCATCTTATTTTATTGCTAAGGATGGCCCACAAAATGTTTCCTGGAGATTATAATGTCTGCTGAAGTATCATGAAAACTGGACCTATAATGCTTCATCACTTAAAGTAATATATATATATATATATATATATATATATATATATATATATATATATATATATATATAGGGTATTACAGTTCCATGAAAATCACAACAAGAGAGGATGTTTGCTTCAGGAATGTGCATTCTCAACTATATTTTGCAGGTTGATAACCTTACTTAAAAATTAGCATATATGATGTTGTAGTATTGAAAATGCACAATGTAAGTAAGATACTGCTTTCTGGAGAAGTCAGTTGTTTTTGCTTACCCAGAATGCCTTCCTGTTGTATGTAAATCACAACCTAATACCTATAATAATATAATTTTGTGAATGTGGTCATACAGAAAAGCTGACTAGATGATGAAACAAAAACACCAGAAAATGTGGTATAATCATTATTTTTCAAACTCAATAGCAACTTTAACATTGGGGGTATAACTAGAAATTACATTAATTATAAAACAAAGATGCACAGAAGGAGCAAATATAGGCAATAAAGAAGTTATCTGCTTCATCCAATGGGAGACTACTTAATGAAGGCTAATTGCATGTAAAGATGGGTTAAAAGAGGTCATATAACATTTTTAACAAAACATTTCTTTATTAATAACATTTTTCACAATATAATTTCCAGAATCATTCAGTCATACATGTGGATATCACACTTTATATGGTTCTAGGCTCAATTCACTGTTAACTGTTTCCAGGTGCTACCTATACAGCAAACAGCCTGGAGCCCAAATAATAGTCACCTCACCCATAGCCAATATGTAGCACATTGGGTCTATATTATGTAATTGAAGAGACACTTCTTCGAATATGTAATAATCTACAACAAAAGACCGAATCCCAAAACCGCGAACGGCCATGTCTGCAAATTTTTTCCTAGGGAAAAAATTCAATTGGCCGTTCCTGGGGTTTACTCTTTTCCCCAATGTAGAGTGATCGCAGAGTTGGTATATTTAGTTAGGAAGTGTGTGGGGGGCACAGCCCCCCATGTCGGGGGGTATGAGGGGGCGATGCCCCCACTTTGTAGTGTTTGTGGTTATTTGTTGGTGTTTGTAGGGCAAGCAATTTCTTTCCAAGGGAAAGAAATCGCTTATGTTGATGTTCAATATTTTGAAAGTTCGCAGTTTTAGGCACTTAAAATAGATTAGAAGTGTGTGTGTGTGTTGTGTTTACGGTCCCGTACATTTTTTCCCTAGGAAAACATTTGTGGACGTGTCCATCTTTTGGTGTCAATTATTACATATTTGAAGAAGTGTCTCTTCGATTACGTAATATAGACCCAGCACATCAACACCCAAATGAGTTCAGAACCTTGTAGCTTATTCCTTCAATTAAAATGAACATAATCCTTGTTCCTAGATCATTAAACAATTAAAACAGTAATTATTAACCAAGTAAAAAGAAACTCAGAAGCTTCCAAACCCCATGAAACTTATCCACTGCTGTATGTCCTTTTGTTGTCAGTAGTTAATGACCCTGTACTAACCCCACTTGGCCCATTTTGTTGCTATCATTTTACTTACTGGCTTTCCACTTAACCTAGTTTACAACATTCTAACTTCCTCCATGTCCCTTATCACTTGAACTATATTAGGTAATTCAGGGCTTTTCCATCTCCAAGTGACTGATTTTTTTTGCAACTATCAGCAGGAGTGTTGGTAATACCTGCACATGTTTCTGGTAGGTGCCATTAACCCAATTCAGTAGCATAATTTCTTTAGTTACTGTAATATGCTGCTCTGCTATATGAGTTATGAATTCCTGAAGTTTATCCTTGAATGTCTGAAGTCTCCCACAAGACCAAAACATATGTTCCCAGTTCCCTTTCACCCTTTTTTCACATCTCCAGCAGTTGCTTTCTGGCTGTGGATACATATGTTGCAACTTACCTGGGGTGTAAAAATACTTACACAGACATTTCCAAGAAAGTATTCAAATTTTCTGGATTTGGTTGCATACTTAGGTCTACTACAAATATCTATCCAGTCTTCAGCTGATATTTGCACATCTAACTGCTGACTCCAGCCTTCCTCTGCACACTCTGGTCATGAGACCTTTTATATAGGATATACCAATCATGCATCCATAAAATAGTGAATAACTGATAGGACAGATCCTAAGCAACCCTTTTTATGCTGCGTATTTTTCACCACCCTCTCCAATCCCATGTATGCTAGTTTATCATTTTCCCTGAGTGGATATTCCAGTGTTGCCTGCTCCCAAATTAATATCCTATTCCCTTTTATCAAAGTCTCCCGATATATTGGAGGCTTATTCCCTTCCCTCCAGCACTGAACTGCTGTATGGGATTTAACTTTCTTCATTTGACACTTGAACCTATTGGACGCACCCACTCTGTCCACTCTTTCAACTTCTTCTTTTTTTTTTTTTTTTAACAAGAAACATCTTTATTAAACCATCACTTATGACATAGGCAATCACACATTTATATAAACAAAAACAAACCACACCAACACAATCCTAGTTGCAAGCATTTAACATCAGAAACCATACTGACACACTCCCGGCTGCAAACATTATGCATCGCTTATAATCTGCCCAGTCATTTTCAGTCAAACATTACATAGCTCATTTAAGTCCTGCCTTCTTTTAAACCTCATTCTTCACCTGTATGTATTGTTCTCACAATTCCCATTTTCCTATGTAGTTTGCTCATACTTTTTTCTAAAGATTTCAATTGCAGTTGTTTTATCTCTGTTACTATGTTCACTACTTCTAATATAGTTGGTTTAGATTTTGATTTCCATTTTCTAGTGATTGCTTTTTTTGGCAGTCACCATAATCAGACATAGCAAGGCCTTACCATGTCTAGGCAATTCTGATTCTGTATCATAGCTCAGAAAAATCATCTCCCTCGTCACACCAGTCTGCCCACCCAGAATCTCCAACAGTGCATCCCTCAGGGAATCCTTAAAGTCTGCCAACTCACCACACTCCAAGAAAATATGTTCCCAATTATCTCTTTCTTCCCCATAACATCTCCAACATTTGCTATCTACCGGAGGAAAAATTTTCTGGAGTCTACTTGGGATATAAAAATATTTATGTAAACACTTCCAAGCAAAATAGTTATTATGCAGTATTTTATATGCTCTATTAATTATTCCTTTTTTCATGACAGCTTCTGGTCTAGATTCTACTAAAAATTAGATACTAATAAACTCTACCAGTGTTGGTCTTTTATTTAGGAGCCCCCCCATTTCTTTCTCTTTGCCTATACTCTGATATCAATCCTTGGTAGGGAATGAAATCTCTAACCTGCAGTCCAAATAAATTCTTAGCATCTTCCCATTTTATCATCTTTCCCTGTCTAGTTATTTGCTCCCAATACCTTGGTTCCTTTGACAGTTTTCTCCAATAAATTCCAGCCCCCTCTTGCCTATTGTCTATATCACTAATTGCAGTCATCCCTATTGGCAGAATCTCCTCTCTCCATTCTAATGTTGGCTTAGATCTTACGATCCCTTCAGTTACTTTATAGATATAATATTCTGTATGATTATTGTTATTCTCCTTAAAGGTCTGCATCCAAAATCCCAGTGTCTCCTTGTTTCTCGAGCTTCTCCCCTGTTTCATCATCATCCCTTTCCTCTTTGAATTATAGTTTCTTCTTTTGCTGTATTTTGGAACTTTAACTGTGTAGCTTTAAAATACCCTGTGACAATAGGAAGTACTGCCAGATTTAGTACAGTGGATGTATGACTTGTGCCAGCACAGCTAGCTTGAATTTTGTAAATAACTATATGTCATTAGTATGTCAATCTGATCCATACAGGTGCTTGTGCTGAAAATGTATTTGTGAGCTTTGTGTTAATTGTGTTAAAATGTATTAATAGTACAACCTGCTGAAATGAAGAGAAATGTACATGTATTTTTGGTAACTGAATTAAATGTATATGTTTTAGTAGAGGACACCAGTACAGCAAAGGTTAACCAGCTGGCTTATTTTAAGAAAAATAAGGGAAGAGTAAATTAGCTGTTAAACCATTAAAAGGCACTCCACAGTGCTGAATACGACTGGAGACGGTAGGTCTGAAAGCAGCCATTATCTGTTAGCTTTTGTAAATAAGGGGGGAAGTGTTGTAAATGTTTCTGGCTCCTAGGCACTACCATAAAAGCTCTAAATGTGTATTGCAATGGTCTGCTAAAATCCTGTCTCAAACTTCAAAAGGAGATATTGTGGGAATCTAGATTCAGGTGACCAGATGAGGTCATTCTGTAAGTCATCTTGGGTATTATATTTTACAGGGCGTAATCTCAGAGTATTGAGTATTCTGTTTTGGAAGCCTGACTAGAAAGACCCTCACCCACACATTTTGTCTTGTGGTAGTAAGTAACTTAACTCGGGAACAGTGATTCTTTTAGATTTAGTCAGGAATATAGTGAAACTTAGTTTAGATATTGTTTTTCTTTATTTGTCTGAGTCTGTCCATCAATGTTCTTTTTAATATTCCCTATGATCTGAACTATGTGGTTTACTGTGAATATATATTCAGTATTTCATGATCTTTTATTATTTATTATTTATTATTAAATATATTTAAAACTTCATTGTGGCTGGTCCTTGTAGAAAGTATCTAACCTTTGAGAGTTCTTATATTTATTTGGAGACACTGTGTGGGCCACTCCAGAAGACCTAGCTATCTTGGTCAACTACTACCATTTGTATTAGCATTAATATTGCACCATATAATTGGTTACCCTATGTAAGAGCCTTATAGTAACTGACTGGTGACAGTGAATCTACCTTATAGTCTGGGCAAAGCTGGTAGAGTGGGTAATCTGCACCAGCCTTTCCTAGGTGTGTGTGTGTGTGTGTGTGTGTGTGTGTGTGTGTGTGTGTTTGTGTCAGCTACTTGGGGTAAGGACACAAAGCAGTAGGTTCACAGAGAGAGTGCTGGAGGACTTGGCTTAGACACTCAGCTGAGGACCTAACCCTACAGCTGTACCAGTGGAGAGTCTAATTGGGGACCTGGAGGGAGACAGATATAGAGACCTCCAGATGACGGGCTGAGTGTGTTCCCTGTGTGTGCTCTTAAGAGAAATTGCATTTGATGCAGAGATGTCTGCATCTGGAAATACTGGTTGTATCCATTTGTATTCCAAGTGCACGTCCCGCTCCAGTGTCAGTGGTGAGGATTCAAGCTACTTGGTTACTGGCCCAGTATGGATATGACACATATTGGTGGCTATCACATATTGGTAGCAGTGGTGTGCATCACATATCCCTTCAAATCGGGTAATCCCAATCCACCCTGTTTTACTGGAAGAATTAGCTTATCCCACTTGACAAGTGCTGTCTTCTCCTCCTAGATAAAGTCCTTCAGCTCTTTATTAACTGCTATTGGCTACTCCTCTGGCTGATAAAAATATGCTCGACCTGTGTATAAAACTAATGGGACTAAAAACATTTTAACTGCTTGTATCATACTATACATATCCATTTAACAAAGCTTCCATTTTCTCAGTTTTTGTACTATCTTTTGTTTATTCTCTTCTCACATATTCTTAGCTGCCACATCAGAATTTTTAATCCATTACTCTTAAATATTTCATTTTATCATGACCCCATAAATATGGACATTGCAAAACCAGTTCATACGCAGGTACATAACTTACTGCCATTGTCTTTGTTTTAGCTTCATTAATTTTGTATCCTGAAAAAATTTGAAACTGTCTCAAAATGATCCACAACACTGTAATGTCTCTTTCTGTTTTTTTTTCAGGTATAAAAGTATATCAACTGAAAATAGAGACAGCTTTTCTGACTAGCAATTATATCCTTGAATTTCTGAGTCCCTTATTTTCTTTGACAGTGGTTCTAAATGTAACACAAATAACAAGGTGGAAAGAGGACACCCCTGCCTGGTTCCTATGCTTGAGCAGAAATTATCAGAGAGGACCCCACCCACTTTAATTTTTGCCTCCGATCCCTCATATACCCTCCTAATTAACCTTATAATTTTTCAGGAAATGCAAATGCTCCCATTGCCCTGCTCATAAAGTTCCAGCTTACTCTGTCAAATGCTTTCTCTGCATCAAGACTCACCAACAACAATGGTATTTTCTTGCATTCTCCTTCCCTCTGGATCATCAATGTTCTGTTAATATTGTCAAATGTTTGCCTCCTCTCCACAAAGCCACATTGATCCATATATATCAATTTTGGCATTACATTTGCCATTCTTTTAGCCATAATAGACATGAACACTTTATAATCATGGTTTAGTATTGAAATGGGCCTGTATGAAGCTGGATCTGATGGAGTTTTACCCTCTGTAGGTATTACAGCTACCGCTGCTTTCTTCCAGGATATTGGCACTTCTCCTCCTCTTAAAATGCCATTAAACAAAACCTTCCCGATCTTTATTAGTTTTTTTTCCCCTCTTAGACTCCAAACTTCCACAGGAATACTATCTATTCCTGGGGTTGTTCCTGTAGATTGATTATACATCACAATTTTTATCTCATCCCCTCCCATCCTAACTCCTAGTAATTGAGCCTCATCTACCTCTATCCTCCTTGGCATATTTCATTCTTCTATAAACATTCCCATTTGTATCTTTTCTTCATAGGTTCATATGTGTGTACTAGGCTAATGGTCCTGGAGCCTTTACAAGCCTAGCCCATAGGATTACCCTGGCATAGTCCCACCCGACCTTAGTTTCCAGTACCTCTGTCAAGTAGAGCCACTGGAGTGATCCCCGGGGTGAATTTTCTATTTCCCATCCACTCATCAAGATTTCTCTTGAAGAGGGCCAGTGAGGTGCTCTGTTTGACAAGTATGAGAAGTCTGTTTCATATCTCTCTGCTTTATACAGACTTTCATAGAATTTCCAAAATATATTAATACCTCTACAGGATCTCTTGTTACCTTCCTTGTTATAGGTACCTTAAGCTTGGTGACAGCCCTTTCTACTTTCTATTGCCTAGGTTGTTGTGCTAAAAGTTTATGTGCTCTAGTGTTATTATCAAAAACTGTTGCTTAACAACAATCTTTCTAAACTCATATATATTATTGAGGTAATCCCTTATTTTCTGCTTAGCATTCTGCAGTTGATCCTCTACTTGTTCTGTGAGATTCCCCCTATTTTGTAATGCTTTAACATTTGTCAATCCCTCTAAATAATTCTTATTACTTCTTAACTATAGCTGCCTTGCTTTTATTTCCACCCTATTTTTAAACTCCATCTTAATTGTATCCCACTCCCAAACTATATTTTCAGAAGTAATTACTATCCTCTCAAGTTGCTCCTGAATAATCTCCACTACTCATTCCTTAAATTCCTCTTTTTTCAACAGATAGGTGGGAAAGCATCAGTGTGTCATTTTTATTTCATTACCCTGTGCTTTTATTTTAGTTATTTTTGGCGCATGATATGAAATACTTATTGAGTGCTTATCAACACCTTCAATTAAATGTACATGTTCCCGTGAAATGTAAATTCTGTCTAGCCTAGCCCAGTTTTTATATCTTGGGGAATAATATGTAAATTCACTCCAAACTTCTATTACTGAATTCACATCTTCCATGCCAAATATTTTTATAAGTTTCTTCAAAAATCTTCCCTTCTTTATTATACTTTCCCTTTTTGCCCCCCCCCCCAGACACATCTTCACTGCTGCAAATCAGGTTCCTATTATTTCCTCAAAGAGGCATTCTATCAAATGCCTCATCATCAAATTTGAAACCATGAAATTTGAAAACATCGAAAGTCCACATAAGCGATTTCTTTCCTTGGGAAAGAAATCACTTGGCCACCCTCATCAGTTTGCCATTTTCCCTGCTGTGGTGCAATCTCAGAGTTGATATATTTAGTTATGGGGTGTGCGGGGTATGGGAGGCAAAGCCCCCCAATTTGTAGTATTTGTGGTTATTTGTTGGTGTTTGTAGGGCAAAGTGATTTCTTTCCAAGGGATTGGAAAGTTCGCAGTTTTAGGATTGATGAAAAGGCATTCAATGGAACACCTCTTTGAGGAAATAATACAGACCCTGCAAATCAAATTCCAGTCCCCACCTATAAGTAATATTCCTTGCTGAAAACTGATTAGAATTTTCTTAAGGTCATTATAACAGTTTTAGGTGGAATATAAATACATACCATTGTAATCCTCTTCCCTTGCCAATAGACCCTTAGCACTACAAATCTGCCATTATTATCTTTTTTTATCTTCTTCTATCACTATTGGAGCTCCTGTTGCAATTCATACACATACTCCTCTTTTCCTTTATTCCAGATATTCCACTGAATAACCATCCTGAAAACCTTTCTTTATCAAATGTGCATGTTCAGTTCTTTCCAAGTGTGCCTCCTGTAACATAAGATAGTTCACTGTTCTTTCTGTTTTGTATTTATCTGTGAGACCACTGACATGTAAAGACATTACAGAAAGCACCATTGTATTAAAAAGTTATTATTCCCAACTTTTATGTATTTTTGTTAAATGTCTAGTTCCAGCTTTTATCTTACATGCATGCACTGTTTGGCTGGTTGAACTTTTATATAGGTGTTTCCTGTCATATCCATTTTAGCCCATGTCACATCTTACAAAACATTTTGTTTTATTGAAAACCATCACACAAAAAAACAAACAAACCCCGATACCCCCCTAAAACCCTATTAATTTAATACTAACATGCAAAACTATGTACATATTCAGATATTTATGTTTTACCCTCCTGATAGGAACAAATGTCTAAAACTGACAGCCAGACTCATAGACTTAAGTTAATCTAAAAGAAAGGTTATCAATTCTAAGACGTGTGGTGCAGCCTGTGCTTCTACTAAGTGCTAACTGGTTTTGTCTTATCTTTATACCTCTTATAGCTAGGAAAACCCCTAAATGCTTTCAAAGAAAATGATCTCCTAGCCAGTTTCTCTTTTCTTTTTTCCCCCAGCTAATCATTCTCCACCAGACTGTAATCAATTTCTCTTTATCAGATTGTCTCCAAGGAGACATGAGAACCAGACAGCCAATTTCTCATTATCAGGTTGTTTCCATGGAGACATGAGAAACAGAGAGTCAATTTCTCTTTACCAGATTGTTTCCATGGAGACATGAGGGCCGGATACACATTTGCTACTACAATATATTCATTTGCTAGAAAAAAAGCCCCATAATATTCAATATTCCTTTTCATTTACTTGCTTTCTCTTAACACTTGTCACCAAATCAGTCCAAGGTCCTTAATGCAGTAATTCCCTCATACAAGAATGAGAAAAAGCTAACCACTTCTTCTTTTGTCATGCTCTTTTAACCATTTTATTTTACATTGCATTGCCTACATTTCTTAAAACTTGAGCAAAAAGAAATAGAGAAGGGAGAAAGAAAGAAAGACAAACAAAAGCACAACCTATTACAATGCCAATTACAATTAAATATAACTGATAAAACTTTACTTTATAGCATTCAAAGAAAACCATACACCACAAAATATTACTATTATGAAAAATGTTTTATTTACTTACAGTTAACATTCTCCCTCTCTTTCCCTCAGCAAAGCATTTTCCCAAACATTAATGACATGAAGTAGGGCATATACGTTACAGCCCTTCTGTCATATTTTACAAATATCATTATTTCATTGTAAATCCACATTAGGTTACTGGTTTTATTACTGTTCATCTCTGTCTCCCACATCCTGTCTCTGGTTAATTTCTAATGTACTCTTAATTCTTCTAGTCGACTCTTGTGCTTCCTTCCTTGTCTCCAACATTTTCCATTGAAACAGAGGAAAAGGTTTCATAGGTACAGTCTCTCTGTGGTCTTTATTACCAGAAGAATAAGAAACATAATCTCCTCCTGTTTCACAGCTCACTTTTTGTTGGACAAACTTATGTATTTCCTCCTTAGCATGTACTTCATCAAAAAATTATTTTGTTCCTTCAGGGAAGAATACCTTGAAGACAGCTGGGTACAGCAGTTTGAATCTCACATCTGTGTTTCAACATTCCCTGAACAGTGGAATGAATTTACTTCTCTTCTGCCTGGTGTACAATGAGTAATTATTCTCCACAAACACTCTGCTGTCTCCTACTTTTAATATTTTGCCCTTCTGCCACAGTTTTCTCAGAATCAACTCCTTCTGCTGGTAGAATTGCATCTTTACTATTAAAGGTCTAGGTTGCTTTCTCATAGCCAGGTTTGAAGCATGCACATGATGTGCCTTTTCAACTAGCAACTCCTGCTGTGGAATACCAATCTGATTGCTTATTTGTGTTTTCATAAAATTAATACAGTCTGTTCCTTCTAGCTTCTCTAGTATAGCTGGAAATCTCAGGTTTTTCCTAGGTGCTTTATCTTCTAATTATATTATTTTTTTGAAAATCTCTTTCTGAGCAGTTTCATACTCAGCCAACCTTTTCTTCATTTCAACCTCTGATTTTTGCAGCTTTATCGCCTCATCTGAATATCTGTTTAAAGCTTCTTCCAAATTTTCCAGCCTTTTGTTGTTTGTGTTCATATACTCCATCATTGTTTCATTATTTTAACCAGGTCTGTGTGAAGTTGTCTTATATCTTCCTGTAGGTTGCCAGAAGTCATGTCTGGAGATTGCATTGCTTTGTGCTGAACAACTCAGTGTTTCTTTGTCACTTTTTGTAGCTGACTTTTTTCCAAGTGCTCTGTATTTCTTTTTTCCTGGTATATAGGCAGTACATTTACTAGCAAGTTACTGAAAGTTACCCATAAACACAAAAGTCTACAGGCCGTCTCTGATGAGTTTCTGTTTTCACACTGGAAGAGCTAGAATTAAGCTGTTACTCAATGTGGAGCCATCTTGGAAGTCCACAAATTTCTTATGGGTTAATAGCTGGGTTGCAGTCACTTGTACCTATCTCTAAACATATGTTTTCCACAGCCCTGTACCTTGACTCTCATTTATACAAGATTTGTGAAAGAGCAGTTGTTTCTATCTGAAGTGATAAGACCTGTCTTAAAGGTTGGAAAGGAGTTTTATCTAAGTATCCCTATAATATTCCTCCAGATTGGATAGCTCCACTCCTCCCTTTTCAATAGTCAGTTCCATTTTCCCATGCTTTACTCATTCTTTTTATTCTCCCATATAAACACCCTTATTTATTTCTTTATTAATCTCCTGCCAGGTGTCTTTGGCTGGGGTAAAACAGTAGGCTTGACAAGGGTACAAGACTAGTGGTACTAGGAACATTTTATTGCTAAAATCCTACTGTCTATGCCCATTTGCATAAGTTTCCACATTTTAGTTCCCTAAATATTTTTGTTCTATTTCTCCCCATGTAGCCAAGGCTGCAGAACTCACATTTTCAGTAAGACATATCTTTAGGTATATGACCCCAACTCATGTGTGGATGCATAATTCATATCTATTACCTTGATCTTCAGCTCATTAATTTTATATCCCAAGATACTGTCAAACCTGTTCAACCACATGAACAAATCTTGCAGGTCTTATTCTGGTTTTGCTGTGTGCAAAATAATTTCATTTGCAAATAATGTAACCTTCTCCTCCATCTTATTCCACCTGTACCTTGTGATCCCTGTTCTCCTGATTTCATTGGCAAGCAGCTTTGAATATAGTGCAATGAGGAGCTGGGACAGTGGACATCCTTGCCACATGCACCTAGAAATGGAGAATGTATTAGACAACATTCCATTACATTTCAATCTAATGGTTGGACCCACATATAGATTTTGCACTTGCCTTATCTACTCAGGGAAATTAAATGCCTGTAAGACATCTAACAGAAAACCCCAGCTTACCCTACTGAACACTTTCTCAATGTCAAGGCTGACAAATAGCAGTGCAGACGTTTGTTCCTGGGCATCATTTTGTATCATCAATGTCTTAAGAATGTTATCAAAGGTTTGCCTTCCCCAACTAATCCACGTTTGTCAACATCCATCAACCTGACAAGCATAGAAGCTAATCTCTTAGCCAGAATGCTTGTAAATACTTTAGAACTATGATTTAAAATAGATATGGGTTTATAGGATTGAGGATCTGAGGGATTCTTTCCCTCTTTAGATAATGTCAACACAATTGCCTCACATCATGAGATTTGGGAGGGGGTCTCATTTCAATATATTATTGAATAGTTTCAACCCGAGCTCTGTTATTTCACCTTCAATAGATTTCCATCCCCAAGACTTCCTAACCTTTTGTGTATGTATACTTTAATTTCCTCCACAGTGTTCTGGAGTGTTAACATTTCTTTATCGACTAATGTGAGCTGGACTAATCTAGTCTTGTTTAAATATACTTGCCTCTCATGCTTGTTGGTGTCAGTATGGTCATCCCTTATGTACAAATTGCTGTAATAGCCATACTTTATATCCATTATATCTGGATCTGTTTCTAACCTCCTTGTGATTGGGTTTCTTATTTTCATGATGATTTTCTCGAATTTCAGTTGTCTTAGTGCCTGTACTAATAGTTTACTCCTCTTTGGACTATTTTCAAAAAATAAGTTCTTGAGCATAATGGCTTTACATTTATAACTACTCTCTAAATAACTAGATAGGTTTTGCTGTAGATTAACTAGTTGCTGTGTGTCTACCATTATCTCTTCCATTTTATGTTTTTCTTGTCAATCCTTTATTTGTTTAAGTAAATCCAGGTAGCTGGTATAGTTATTGCCCCAGATTTCCCACTGCTTCATCACTATGTGAAATCTCAAATGTGCCTTGTAGTTGTCCCTTGCCACTCTGAGTCCATCCTGCAGATTTTGCAAGGCCCTAAAATCTTCTAGTTAAGTGCTACTTTACTAAAAATCTATGACCCATGAATGTTAACAAATATACAGGGAAATGTCAATTTTTATTTCTGGGTATTTGGCCTTCCTGTTTTGTATAATTAAATGAAATGGCATATGGTCCAAGAGTATAATAGGGTGAATCTGGAAATGGTGCAATAAGTAGGCATGTTCCTTGGTGACATAACACTTATCTTTTCTGGCCCATGTGCTATGTAACTCTGAGTAGAAAGTGAAGTCTGCTACCTGTGGTTTTATGTCCATTATATCCTAGTATCCAAAGGTATGCATGTACTTCCCCTGGCAAACTCCTTCCAATGAGAGTGACAGTTTCTGTGGCCCACCAGTAACATCCCTGGCATACATAACCAGATTCCAGTCACTTCCAACTATCAGTATGCCTTCCTGATACTCAGATAAATCAATATATACTTTGCCTCCACCCAAACGGTTCTTGGGGGAATGTATATCAAAGCAATATTATTTTTTTTGCCCTAGCCATAGTCAATTAATAAAAATAAATCTGAAGCTGGAGATGTTTCTAGATTAAAATTAAAGCCCCTCTCCTTCCCTCTGGGAGACTTGAACTGTAGTCTAACCTACTACTTGTCCTAATTAGCTCCTCATGTTCATCTGGATGCAAGTGGAGTAATGCAATATCAGCTCTCTGTCTTTTGACAAGTAACCCAGCACTCCTCCCCTTTTACCTTTGTCATCCAGCCTATTAATATTCCAGGAGATCACTTTAAGCATATGCACTTCAGATTATAATTCTCTTACCTGGATGAGCCAATGGAGTCTCACTAGCCTTTTTACTAACATTGTATGGCTCATGTTTGCTAGGACATGGTCATTCATGTTTGTAAAGTAACCAGACTCTGAGCCACCAAAGCTTTTGAAGGTGTACTATGTTGCTGGAAGAGGAGATGAGAGTTGAGTCATCAGCATAATGGATTAGGGAGCTTTGACAGGAAGCAGTATACAGGTCATTTATGAAGGTATTGAAGAGGAGGAGTCGGAGGATGGACCCTTGTGGAACTCATGTTTTGTTGGTTAGATATTGTGAGAGACAGCTTTGCCATTTTATGCATTGTTGTCTGTCAGATAAGTAGCTGGAAAACCACAGTTGAGAGGGTAGAGAAAGGCCTAGGGAAGAAGGTTGCTGTAAGTGTTTGGGGTGTGAGACAGTGTTGAAAGCCTTTGAAAGATTAAGAAATATTGCTGAGGTTAGATGGCCAGAGTCTCTTTCTTTGTTAATTATGTCCATGAAAGATATTAATGCAGTTGCTGTACTGTGTACCATGGTCTAAAGCCATGATGAGTGGGTATAAGCAATTTGTTGTGGATAAGGTGGTCAAGGAGTTGTTCGTATACCATTTTTCTAAGAGTTTGGAAAAAGGAAATAGGATGCTGATGAGAAGGTAGTTAGCCAATTCATTAGATTTTCCTCCTTTGTGTAAAGGGGTTATAAATGACCTTTTCCAGAAGGAGGTGACATACGATTCTATGATGGATCTATTGATGAGAATACTGACTGGGTAGGCAATGGCAAAAGCAGCAATTTTCAAGTATACTGATGGGAGGTTGTCAGTGGAAAGGGAACAGGATTTTCATTTTAGTAGCAGGTTGCAAATATAGTTAGTGGGTACAGGTTGCAGACAGAGGCATGGAGGTTAAGAGGCTGCAGTTGAAATATTTTGAGATGAGAGGGAAGTTAATGCAGTGTGTTTGGACTATGTTTGAGAAAGAGGTGGGTTGAGATTAGTTGTGGGGTTGGGACTGAGGGGCTTACTAGGATTCATTGACCAAGTTAGCTACACTTTCTGTAAAATGAGTGTTAAACATTTCTAGATTTGGGATGGAGAGTTATGTGTGGCTGGAGAGGAATTTTGTTTGGACCCTGGGGTGAGTAGTGATGAGATCATAGACCATAACTTTTTGGGGTTGTTTTTGTGGCCGGTTACTTGTGTGAAATACTGTTTCTTATCAATAGTTACAAGCTTTTTTTGCTTGATTGCATAATTGTCTGTAGTTTTGCAGATTTAGATAATTTCTGCTCATCTGCCATTCCTTCCAAGCTTTGTCTCTGATTACTAGTACTTTTTTGTAGACTTAGGTAGCCAGGGTGCATGATTGATTTTTGTTCTTTTTATTCAAAGTGGAGATAGGCTATTAAGGGTGTCAGTAAATAGTTTGGTAAAGTGGTTGACTGTATCATCTAGAGGAAGTGTTTACAGCATTAACCAGTTTAAGGATTTTAGTATATTAATAAAGAGCTGCTGACTGGAGCTAGTTAGGTTATGGGACGTTTTGTAATTATGGCCTTTGGGAGGTTGGGTGGTTGTCCTGTAAGTATATGCAGGTAGGTGATCACTTAATGTATCCGGGAGATTACCAGACTTAGAATATTTATTAAGATCTGTGACTAAGATCCAGTCCAGAATAGATCATAGGTTGTCGCTTTTATGAATTTTAGTTGGGATTGTAATAAGCTGTGTGTATCCAAAAAGATTTATACTATTGATTGGGAAGTCAGAGATTAAGTTTTGCCAATTGATATTGAGATCACCCATGATGATAGGTTTGTTGGATATATTTTGTGACATCCAGTATAGGATGTCTTCTAGTATAAGAGTGTTGTGACCAGGGGGAATATACAAGATTGTAATGCAAAATTGTTTAGTTTTATTAAGTTTTAAGAAAGTTATGAGGATTCCAGCATTACTGAATTTTGAAATGGGCTTAGAGAAGGGTACTATTGTATATGAGTTGGGATAGAGTAAAGCTACCCCTCCTGCTTTTATTTGAGTTCTGTCAGATCTTATTATGTTAAAGCTTGGTGGGAGCAGTTTAGTGTCTCTTTATATTTGACTTTAGCCATGTCTCTTTGACTGCAAGTATGTCAGGGGAGTGTTATGATAGCCACACATGGAAGTCTGTTAGTTGTGATTGATTTAGAATATATGCTAAGGGGCGGGGTACAGCATGAGATTAATGTGAAGATGTGCATGATTTGTTGGAGCGTTGAAAGAGAGGAGTTAAATTTAGTATAAATGTAATTGAAGTGGGGTAGATGGGAATTGAGGGTAGGGTAGGTGAACAGAGCAGTCTGAACCCAATCAGAGTTGCCCACCTTATAGCAAAAAAAAAATCAATAAATAAAGGCAGCTTGACCAAGTGTTTAGTTTTGTATGTGGCAGTTTCCAGAATAACAGATGGGAGATGTGTTGCAGGATAGGGAAATTCTGTGTTGTTAATCCTTAAATGTGACTGGAAAATAATAAGTAATTGGGTAAACAAATAAGGCAAGTAAGAGAAAAAATAGCAGGAGTAAAGGTAAAAGGCTAAAGCAAATTGGATGTACTGAGCAGTGTATAATACAAGTATGCAAGGTGTCCATAACAAAAAAATTGTGTTTATATTACTCTATCGAATGATTTAAATAGCGAACACTGTTTCACCGTACCTAAAATATCTAAACCACAAAATATCCAACATACAGAACAGCAATTTTTTTCCCAGGGAAACAATTTGCTGTTGTGAAACAAACCCACAACACAAGCACACCAAAATAAATAAACCACACACATACACTTAACAAAACCATAATTCTAACCCTATACTACTACCTATCCACTCACCTTAACCCAACCCTAACCCTAAAGTCCCTAACTACCGCACATTCACCTTACCCGCTCCCTAACCCTAAAGTCCCTAACTGCCGCACACTCACCTTACCCACTCCCTAACCCTAAAGACCCTAACTACCACACACTCACCTTACCTGCTCTCTAACCCTAATGTCCCTAATTATCGCACTCACCTTACCCTGATCCGTTCCCACACTTACCTTAACCTGGTTTATAACCTCCGTTCACATACTTACCTTACCTTGGTCTGTAACCTTCCCACCACAGTAGAGTAAATAGCAAAGCCATGGAACGGACAACCGAAATCTTACCCTAGGTAAGATTTCAAAAAGCTTTGATACTATAATATAGACCCGAAAAATTTAGATGGGACTAAGTATATAAAAGTAAAATAAGAGGGCTATTAGGCTGCATAAATTAAGGGTAGGGATGCTAGATAGAACAAACTGAGTATTGATAAATGGGAAAAAAACTCAACAATACAGAGTAAATAAGGCAAAAAGGAAAACAGATGAGGAAAGAATGAAATAAAAATATGTTTAAGTAATGTATGAGGGAGCCACTTATAGATAGCAGTTTTGGTGCAGTTAACCTAAAATAAACATACACTAGTGGAAAAGGGGACTAGTTGGAACCTCATGGTTCATCTATAGATGTCTCTATGGGTCTGATACTGATATTTCTATGCAGTTCAGTTCTGTTGCTTATGGTTACCTACCAGTTACAAGTCTTATGTACCTAGGAGTAAAGAAGAAGAAGACAAAGAAGAGGTGAGATAGATAAAAAAAGACAACAGATACTATATGAATAGTTAGTTACAGTCTGAAAATGACCTATGAAGGTAAGCTAGAAGTATTTCAGTTTGGGAGTAATTGATAGCACTATATGTAATACATTTAAAGCATGTTAAAGAAGGGAAAGAGGCTAGGAAAAGGAGAAGGTGGTTATTAGTGAAGATAGAACTGAGTTGAGTCAAAAGATAAAAGAGTGCATAAACTGAGTAAACAGATGCCTTTGTTTTCTTTCTTGCTTCTTTTTAGTATTATGAAATGTAGACATTACAATACAAAAAGAAAAAAGGCTAGACAAAAGCATGTTTAAATTAATAGATTATAATCTTGGGTTATTGACTTGGTTGAATGGAATGTAAAAGTACACAGATCATAACAGATGTAGCACTGATGTGTTTTCTCTTACTTTTGTTCAGGTGAATATCTGGATTAAGACCCTTGGCTTAATCTAATAATGAGTTTTATGTGGAAAGAAGTAAACAGGAGAATACTGATTATAATGAAAAAAGTTTTCCTTTAGCAATAAATGATTCAGTTTATCTTTAGAAGCCTGCAGATAAGGGCTACATTTTTTATCTAGAATTTTTTATGGAGATAAACTGATTAAAGGCGATAAAATGCCAGAATACCAGTTTCTTCAAGGCTAAAAGTTAATGTTTTCTGAAAGTATTTACATTGTTTTTCACATCTGGGAGTGGAATAAAGATAAAAAATGAACAGACACCAATTAGTGTAAGTTGAAGCACATCATTAATATACATCTTAGCAAGGATAACTTAAACTTTAGGTTAATTAAGGCCTGTGTTTGCAGCCGTTTGGTAAAATTGATTCTACCTCATTACTTGAAGATGTACATAGTTTTGGGTGTTTGTATTAAAGATCACATCTGAAGGTGCAAAAAAACTTTTCTTTTCACACAAAAAGTGTCTGCATGTATCTTTATGCATGCAAACACCTGTAAAAAGGAAAAGTTTGTTTAGAAAATTACAGAGCTTTAAAGATATTTTCCAAATTCAGAAGACTATACATATGAAGCTATGTTCATGCAATTAATATTAATGCTGGGCTGGAGGTCTTTACATCACTTTGGGTTCCAGCTCTAATTACGCTGGATTAGAATTGGTAAGCAATTATGTATTAGTTAAGTAACTGCAAAACCTTAAATTAACAGTTTGGGGTAAAAAAAAACTAATGATTATTTTTTTGCCAAAGTGTTAATTTTAAATAGTTTGGCAACTGCATAACTAATACACAGTTACTTGCCTACATTAATCCAGCAAAATTAGACCTGAAACTCAGAGTGACGTACATGTCTCCTGTTCGACCATAAATGCTATAAACTCAGCTTTATATGTTTAGTCTTCAGGGCAATGAAATAAAGATGAGACACTGGTGCTTTCCCACCTACCTGTTAAAAAGACAGGAATTTAAGGAATGGGTAGTAGAAATTATCCAGTAGTTATTAAAGGAGATATAAAGTACTCCAGAAGTTATAGTGAGTGGGTGGGTTAAAATAAAGTGGAGTTTAAAATAGTGGAGGAATAAAAGAAAAAAAGATATGATAAAGAAGTAACAAGAATTATTTAGAGTGACTGACAAAGATTAAAGTATTGCAGAATAAGGGGAATCTCACAGAAAAAGAAGAGATGCAACTACACAGTGCTAAAGAGAAAATAAGGGAGTACCTGCATAATATGCATGAGTATAGAGATAATAACCCCAGAGCATAAAAATGTTTGCCACAGTGATTTAAGCAACAGAAAGTCGAAATGGTTGTTGACAAACAAAGGGAGCCTATAACAAGAAAAATAACTAGAGATCCTGCAGGAGTATTAGAGATATTTCATAAATTTTATGAAAATTTCTATAAAGTAGAAGAGAGGGGAACTCAAGAAAAAGCACAAATGGATATATTTATGGAAGGCTTCAATCTGCCAAGGTTAAAGGTAGATGAGGATCAACAACTAACAGTTAAGACAGGAGGATTCTTTTAGGATGGGTGCATATTGAGTGACAACATGATTCTAGCTCTTCCAGTGTGAAACAGAAATTCAGTAGAGAAATCCAGTGAATTTATATTTCTGAGCAAATTTCAGTAACTGGCTAGTAAGTGCACTGCCTGGATGCCAGGAAAAAAGAAATACAGAGGACCCAAAAGAAAAGCAGCTACAAAAGGTGAGGAAAAACACTGACTAGGAAAAGTACTGCAGCTGTTCTGCAAAAAGCATTGCAAGCTTCAGACATGACCTCTAGTAACTTCATAGGTTCATAGGTTCATAGGTTGGTACTAGGCTATCAGCCCTAGGGCCTATACAAGCCTAGCCATAACAATTCCCTGGCTATTTCTTCCCACATTATTTACTTTCCTGGACCCCTGTCTAGCAGGGCGACTGACGTGATCCCTGGGGTGAATTTCCTTTCTCCCATCCAATCATCAAGGTTCCTCTTGAAGAGGTCCAAAGAGGCACTCTGCTTGACATGTATGGGCAATCTATTCCAGAGTCTGGGGAGTCTCTGGGTCAGGAACCTATCCCTCCAGCATGTTTTGTTTATTGTGATGACAGGGTTTAGATCCCTGGAGCGTGTAGCTCTGAGGGATTGGGATTTCTTTAAGTGTAGCATGTCCAACAGCTCTGGGTTTGACATGGCCTTGTATGTTAAGTAGAGATCGCCTCTGAGTAGACGATATGCGACAGAGTATAGCTGGAGTTTTTTAAGGTGGTCAGCGTAGGGCATCTGCTTTAGGCCTGTGATTCTTTTAGTGAGGTATCTGCACACAAACATGATTAAAATAAATGAAACACTGATGGAGTATATCAACTCAAATTATAAAAGGCTGGAAAAACTGAAGCAGCTTTAAACAGATATTCAGATATGTGATAAAACTGCAAAAATCAGAGGTGAAAATGAAGAGAAGTCTGGCTGAATATGAGGCTGCTCAAGAAGAGATGTTTCAAAAAATAATAGAATTAGAGGACAAAGAATGTAGGAAAAAACTGACATTTTCTGCTGTACCAGAGTAGCTGGAAGGAACAGACTGTATTAATTTTATGAAAGCACAAATAAGCAACTGAACTGGTATCCCACAGTAGGAGCTGTTAATCAAAAAGGCACATCATGTGTATGGTCCAAACCTGGATATGAGAACGCAACCTAGACCTTTAATAATAATGATGCAATCCTGCCAGCAGAATGAGATTATTCTGACAAAACTGTGGCAGTAGGACAACATGCTAAAAGTAAGAGACTGCAGAGTATTTGTGGAGAATGATTACTTATTGAACACTAGGCAGAAGAGGAATATATTATCCCACTATTCAGGGAATACCAAGAAGCAGACATGAGATTCAAGCTGCAGTACACAGCTGTCTTCAAAATATTATTTCCTGGATGGCAAAATCATTTTTGATGCAGTACATGCTAAGGAGGAAAAACAAAAGTTTGTCCAACAAAAAGTGAGCTGTGAAACAGAAAGAGATTTTGCTTCTTGTTCTTCTGGTAATAAAGATCACAGAGACTGTCCGAGTGAAACCTTTTCCAATGTTTCAATGGAAAATGCTTGAGAGAAGTAAAAAAGCACAAGAATTGACTAGAAGAATTGAGAACACATTGGAAATGAAGCAGACTCAGGATTTGGGTAATGGAGATGAACAGGAATAAAATCAGTAACTTGGACATTGACAAATGTGGGATTGCAAAGCAATAATTATATTCATGAAACATGACAGAACAAGAAAATCTTGAAATATTGGACTTTTTGGACTCTGTTAAACTTGTAGGGGACTATAAAGCATATGCCCTATTTCATGTCATTAATGCTCAGAAAAAAAGACTGAGAGGGAAAGAGGAGGGAGAAAGTTAACTGTAAATAAACAAATTGTTTTTCTTAATAGTAATGTTTTTCTAGTGCATGGTTTTCTTTTCATGCTATAAAGTAAAGTTTTCTCAATTATTTTTAAGTGTAGTGGGGATACTAATGAAAACAGGTGCTCCCTTTTTTCTTTCTCCCTTTTTCTCTCTTTCTCCTTGTTCAGTTTTAAGAAATGTAGGCACTGCAATATAAAAACAAGAAGAAAAGTCTGGTCAAAAGAGCATGACAAAAGAAACATTGATGCACTTTTTCATTCTTGCATAGGGGAATAACTGGATTAAGGCCCTTAACTTGATCTAGTAAAAGGTTTTAAGAGAAAGCAAGTAAATGAAAAAGAACATGGAATGTTATAATGCTGATTTTTTCTAGCAAATAAATGTATGCTTAGTAGCAACCCTGTATTTGGTGCTCATGTCTCCATGGAGATAATCTAATAAAGAGAAAGGGTTAGGAGATTATGTTTTCTGAAAGCATTCAAGCATACCTCTCAACCTGTTAGAGCAAGAAATCTGGACAAAGCCATAAATAAAAGTGGGACAAAGGCCCAAAAATAGGGGCACTTTTTTAAAAATTGCTCTTACAAACTTAAAAGTTGATAAAATAACAGGTTTTACATTAGCATGTATTTTCTAAAAGGTATGAAGTCAGAAACTCAAATGTATGTCATTATTTTCTAACTTCAGTCGTTAAGATTTGCCACTAATTTGCCAGAATACCTCAATTTTATGAAAAACTGATCAAAATATTAGGCAGAAATCTGGACATTCTGCAAAAATCTGTACAGTTGAGAAGTATGCATTCAAGTGTTTTCCTGGCTGGGAGAGCTATAAAGATAAGACAAAAACAGACAGCACCTAGTAGAAGCACAGGTTGTACCATGCGACTTAGCATGGATAACCTTTCTTTTACGTTAACTCATGAATGTGGTTGTCAGTTTGGGACACTTGTTCCTATTACGAGGGTAAAACTTCAACATTTAAAGAGGTATATAGTTTTGTTGTTAGTATTACATTAATAGGTTTTAGGGGGTATTGAGCTTGTGTTCTGTTTTTTGTTTGAGGGCTTTCGATATAATAAAAATTTTTGTAAGATGAGACATGGGCTCAAATGGATATGACAGGAAACAGCTCTATAAAAGATCATCCTGCCAAACAGTGTATGCATGTAACACAAACACTGGAACTAGACATTTAACAAAAAAGCTGATACACATAAAAGGGGGGAACAATAACTTTTTAACACAATGATGCTTTCTGTGATGTCTTTAAATGTCAATGGTCTCACAGATAAATACAAAAAAGAAAGAGTAGTGAACCATATTAAAAATGTAAAATGCAAATAGCTATGCTACAGGAGACACGCTTGGAAAGAACTGAACATGTGAATTTGATAAAGAAATGTTTTCAGGATGGTTATTCAGCAGAATACCTGTGACAAAGGAAAAGAGGAGTAATACTATAAATTGCAAGAGGAGCTCCAATAGTGACAGAAGGGGATTAAAACAATAATAATTGTAGATGTGTAGCACTGTGGGACTACTGGCAAGGGAGGAGGATTACACTGGCATGTATTTATATTCCCTCTAAAACTGCCATAATAGGTTCATAGGTTGGTACTCGGCTATCGGCCCTAGGGCCTATACAAATCTAGCCATAATAATTCCCTGGAGCTTAATAAAATTCTGGGAGAAATAATTAGCTTTCCGCAAAGAATATTATTTATAGGTGGGGACTGAAACTTAATTTGCAGCGGTGAAGATATGTTGGGGGCCCAGAAGGGAAAATATACAAAAACTGGGCCAGGCTAGACAGAATTTACATTTCACAGGAACATGTGCATTTGATTGAAAATGTTGATACACACCCCATAACTATAGTTTAAGTTAATATACTCCATCACTGTGTCATTTATTTTAGCCAGGTCTGTGTGCAGTTGCCTTATACCTTCCTATAGGTTACTGGAAGTCATGTCTGGAGCGTACACTGCTTTCTGCTGAACAGCATCATTGTGTTAAAAAGTTATTGTTTCCCCCCTTTTATGTGTATCAGCTTTTTTGTTAAATGTCTAGTTCCAGTTTTTGTGGGTTTTTTTTGTCACCTTTTGTAGCTGATTTTCCTTCGGGTCCTCTGTATTTTTTTTCTTCCAGGCATCCAGGCAGTGCATTTATTAGCTAATTATTAAAATGTACCCAGAAATCTAGGTCCAATAGCTTTCTCTGCTAAGTTTCTGTTTTCACACTGGGAGAACTAGAATTAAGCTGTTATTCAATCTGCAGCCACCTTGGAAGTCCCTCTATATAAAACTACTCTTAAACAAACTTAAACCATGCTCTTCTTCAGCTGATCACCTTCCAAGCAAGTACCTAAAAGCAGCATCCGATAACTTTGCCTATCCTGTCTCTATCATTATAAAAAGGTCAATTCAGGGATCCTACATTCCCTCTCTCTGGAAAAAGTCACACATTATCCCTCTGCACAAAGAAGAAAATTCAACAGATCCTAATAATTTTAGACCTATATCAATCGTATCTCCCCTCCCCAAAATACTCGAAAAATGTATTCAAAAACAATTGTTACATATCTCCTGCAGGAAGAACTCCTATCCCTTACACAACATGGCTTCCATCCTTCCCATAGTACTAGCACTGCCTGTCTAACCTATATAGATACTGTTACTAAAGCTAGAGATAATGGCAAACTAGTCTCTTTCTTGTCTTAGACTTGTCTAAAGCCTTCAACAGTTTGTTACAGTAAACCTCTACTTCAAATGTCCTCACTAGGTCTCTCTCAGCCCACTCCTGTGGTTCAAAAGCTACCTGTCCAATAGGTATCAGTCAGTAAAATGGCACTCCATGCTCTCTCATTACCTCCCAGTCACCACCAGTGTACCACAAAGGCTCTATCCTTGGTCCCCTCCTCTTTAACATTTTCACTAATACTCTCTATTCACCAACACAACAGGCCACCCTAATACAATACACAGATGACTCCACTGTCATTTGCACATCTGACGATATGATACACCACCACAAATTACACAGGAAGCTTTAAAATCCACTGAAATATGACTTCATAGCTCACAACTCATGCTCAGCCCAAAAATGATCAAACTATGACTCCCCCCCCCCAAAATCCCTCTCTCATGAAAAAACAAAAACTGGTTAGAACTGTCACATCAACTATCATATACACACCTTCTTACCACCTATAAAATTATTTAGCATCCATCTGCCTGTCCACTACATTCTACACAACTATATTCCCAGATGGTCATTTTAATCCAGTGACCAAAAACTCCTTTTTTGTCTACAAGCCTAGCGAATCTGCTAGGCATTATCTGTATTCATATAAGGTTGTTAAGGCCTGGAATGCCTTACCTGTATCCATCAGGTCTATACCCATCCTCCCAACTTTCAAAACCACTCTAAAAGACTTCTTAGCTAAAATCTGGCTCTGTTTTTGCTCAAAAACAGGATAAACTATATCCCTAAATGTGAACAAGTACCTTTTCATTCTTCGTACCTCATTACTCTCCCTTTTTCACTTAATTCCTTACTGCTATCTAATTCTCTTCCCATGCCTTTCTCTTTAAATACACTACAAGCATGTTTTTACCTCACTTAATATTACATTTCCTATCTGTATTAGACGAATTTACTTGTAATGTCTCTACAGACTGTGTAAAATTTCTCTAAATATTAAATCATTGTCATACCTTGCATTGATTCTTAGCCAATGTTTTTTATATTATGTCTAATTTGTCATAATTATTTAAACTACACATGATTTGTTTTATTTTTGAAGATTGTAAAATTATTGTTCTTAAAATGTTTTGTAATAATTTTGACTTTTCTCCCAGGCCTCCACTGAAAATGGGTTTCTACCCAGCTGGACATTCCCAGTAATCAAATGTCAATAAATAAATAAATACATACATGCATACATTATTGATCTAGTTAAAGAACAATTATCAGACCATAACACCTTAAAAAATACTTAACTCTTCCCAATATACATTTATTTTTTTCATAATCCATAAACATGTATGTCCAATCAGCTTTTACATCTTTACATCTTTACTTGCCTGGCTAAGGTAGCTTCTGGTTAGATAGTGTAGCCTCTGCATCTATGTGATTTTCTGCATAACATAGAATAGCCTAATTATTGTAATGCAGTTTGTGAATTGCTACTTTGTATCTTTTTTATATTAGATAGCATAGTCTCTGCATTTGTGTAATTTGCCACATAACATAGAGTAGCCTAATTATTTGGATGTAATGCAAGTTGTACATTGTTACTTTGTGTCTTTGTGCATGTCCTTTCAAAAATAGCAGTTGCTGAGATACTGTTTCCAGATAGTAATTGCTTGACATATTAAATTATTAATTGCAGCGTCTCCCACTAACCACTATTTTGGGCTTTCTGTTTTTTTCTCTTTCTACTTCAGTACACCCTCTCTTCCCTGAACTAACCCTTGTGCATTCCCTCTATCCATACCTTCACGCTGTCAATAGCCTGGTAGTTTCTGAACTTCACCTTTTCATGTCTTTCTCTCTGACTCCTTATTTCTATTTTCATGAATAGTGTGTGACCCCCCAAAGTGCACCCAGAAACATATACAAGTCAAATATTAAAGAATTTGAAGGCAACTGCATTTCCTATGCAGTGCGGCTTCCAGATATGAGCCCGACCATACTATACCCAAGAAAAGGTGATTATCCATTGCTATTATTAACTGAAAGGCTTCGGAGCACTGCAGGCAGAACCACAGCTATAGATAGTAAGGTTTTTCAAGTCTTACTCTGCTGGACTGTCTATGAAAAAGTAGAGAACAGAGGTTTTTAACTTCTAAAATACCCACTAGAACTGACCATGGCTGACCCGTAGCTTACACGCAGTTAGAGGACCTCTCCTCCATAGTTTGGCATGCTCATGAAACCCTTCTAGCTCTACCTTTAATAATTGGCTAAAACTTATTTCTCTCCCCTTTACTGACTTTAATTTGGTAAGGATTCTATGAAATTATGCTAGATAAATTAACAGATTTTGACAGTATTTAAACACTTTATCTTTTCAGCTCTATCCTAATCGCTCACTCTAGGGCAGCTTTATTTTGAAATTCTCTGTGTTTTGAATTAGAAGATAGAGACATACCTGGAAGGTCCCTATAGATTGTTTTTCTTGTTTTCCAACCTCAGTCGTGAGTCAGCCTGCTCAATTCTTCTCTTGCAGACCAATCAGGCTACTCTCTAATTAACCCTTTTCTCCATTCAACTTCCAGCATCTTCACTTAAAGGACTATACCCTTCATTAACACTAAACCCAGCTAACCAACTTTTACCACCAATAATCCCTCTCAAATGTATCCTTACAACTAACAGTGCTTCTGTTGTCCTGTCTAACCAATTTGTTAATAATCCTCACCCATGCACCAACACTATCATCTCAAACCCCTATACCTTATTCCTCATCAGATAAATCCACCACCTCTTACCCATCTCAACACTGCAACTTTTCTAACATCTCCTCACAATTATTTCTCTATACTCGTCCCTATTTCCCAGCTCCTAAACTCCATACCACTACTTATAGCAAACCTTACCTTACCTCTTTCATCCACCTCTTCAAAAAACACAGTACACTATACTCCTATCTGATATTCATATGCTACAATGTGGAGAAACCCATCCTAATCCAAGTCCTTCTACTAACTTAAACACGAGAGCACACCCTAAAAACCTAAAGATAATGAGCATTAACCTCAGAAGCCTATGCAATAAAATATCCCTCTGCATGCCTGGATAGATCAGAACAAACCAGAAATCCTAGCCTTAACTGAAACCTGGCTAAATTCTAACATAAAAGACTCTGAAGTGACACCTCTCAACTTTGGCATAGCTAGATTGGACAGAATCCAAAAGAAAGGTGGAGGGGTAGCCCTACTTTATCCTGAGACTCTTAATATAACACCTTATACTAACAATATCTCTGCATTTTCTGATGCTGAAATGCTCACGTTCTTCTTAAATCTTAAGAGGACCAAATGAATCTGTATCATAGTAGTATATATTCACCCAAGACAAAATATATCTGTTCTTGATGACATACTATCCTGGACCACGGATACAATCAAACATGAGACTATCATCTTAGTTCATGTTAACATAGATTGGCAAGCTATCTCATGAGAATTACCAATAAATACTATCAACCTCTACGGTTTATCTCAAATCATAAAGTTTCCTACTCTGTACAATAAAGACTTTACACAGCATTCTACTCTAGACTGGATACTGGTATCGCATCCTACAAACTTTACCTCTACAGGTACACTTTCTAATTCCCTTAGTGACCATCTTCCCACATATGCAGTTACAGCCAATACTCACCAACCCTAAAAACATACTCTGAAATCTGTCTGTAACCTAACTAATTTCACTCAAGACAAATTCAATGAACTACTTAAGAAAATAAATTAGACACCACTAAAATGTCTCCCTCTAGATGAAGCAGTGTTCTATTTCAATACTACTTTTCTAAGTATACTTGATACTCTAGCTCCAGTACATACTAAAAGAATAAAAAAGAATCATGCTCCTTGGTTAACCAAAGTGTACAAAAATCTAATGAAAGGAAGGAAGGGACGTAGCCTGGGGTCTCTAGAAGCAAAATAAAATTGAAGAAAATCTTATGTTTTTCAGGTAACTCCACAGCCACGTAAAAAAAGCAAGTGAACAAAGACAAATAATCATACTATACTAACCTCCAACATAAGCACAAAATCAACCCCCAAAAATTCTGTTCTTCTATATCAACCTTACTTAACTCCGAGATAAATAAAGAACATCGTCCCACTCCAGATGCCCCTCCTTCCCAAGTAGCTAAATACTTCAACAATCACTTTATACAATCTATAGTCGACCTATCTCAAAAAACACTAACACCAGCTCCTCCTCCTCTATTTCCACACTTAAGCCCAATACTGTCTCTTCATGTAGCTCTCACCCTCTCCACCATAACAGCTAAAACCCCCCACACCCATAACTCTACCACTTTCTCATTTCAATCCATACCTATGACATTCATAAAAAATTTGCTGACTCCATTGCATACCTCATCAGTATCCTAATCAATAGATCCATATCAGAATCACTAGTTCCCAGCATCTGGAAAATGTCACATATTATTCCCATTCACAAAGGGGGAAATTCCACAGACCTCACCAATTTCTGTCCCATATTCATCCTATCTCCCATCTCCAAAATACTAGAAATATATATTCACCAACAACTAATGCAAAGCCTATTGCAAAATAACCTACTTACACATACTCAGCATGGCTTCTGTCCAGACCACAGCACATCCACAGCTCTTCTATCCTTTACTGACTCTGTAAATAGGGCTAGAGATGCAGGTAGCTATGTAGGTGCCATATTTCTCAACCTCTCAAAAGCATTCAACACTGTCTCTCACCTCTTACTCCTGGACAGGCTCTCCAACTTAGGCTTTACTAAACCCACCCTACAGTGGTTCTGCAGCTACCTATATGATTGGCAACAAGACATAAACTGATTAAATGAAATCTCTCCCTTTCTTCATAACCCCACTTGCATCCCACAAGGTTCCATCCTCGGCCCCCTGCTCTTTAATATATTTACAACCAACCTATGTATGTCCTCATCTTCTGGAACACTCAAACAATATGCAGATGACTCCACTAATATCTACATCTCTCCTACACTTCCCCAACTCCTCTCCAACACACAACAAACATTTACTGCCAATGAAACCTGGCTTAACTAAATCTCAAGCATTCCTTAACCCTAAAAAAAAAAAAAAAAAAAAAAAAAAAAAATACTACTCTTCCAGCCAAGAAAATTACCCTACTGACAGATCATTTCAAAATACATTCAGCAGACAATGTTATTGAAATAGTCCACCACACTAAACTGTTAGGGGTCATTATCGACAATTGAAAATTGATCTCCATGTCCAACAAAATATTAAGAAAACTCACCAGAAACTAGGGATTCTCTATAAAAACAAACACCCCTTAAACACATCAACTAATGTCACTCTTGCTAAAACTTTCCTTCTCCCCTCCCTACTATATGTTGCCATTATTATCTCTAACTCATAGACCTCCATTAGATCAAAAATGGAACAGTGTTACAACAAAGTGGCCAAGCTTTCCACTAATTCAAAAACCTACACACATCATTGTTCACCATTACATATGCTTAATTGGCTAGAACTCCCTAACCCCCTCCTTTATGTCCAGCTCTTAACTTTACACAACATAATCTTTAAACCTTTAGCCTGCCCAGCCCTGAGCAACATAGTCAAACCCTACAAACCTAAAAAATAATTAAATGAGGCTCTGGAACTCCTTGTTGGTAGACTTTATTATGTGAAGCTCTTTTCATCCGGTACAATGCCCGGACTTCATCAGCCAATGAACAATACTATTCACTCAATTTAAACTTTGACAAAATCACATGATTATAAATTGTCACTTATCAATTTAAGTTAAAATCAATTAAACAATCAAATCATTACACATTGTACATGTAATCTAAAACAACAGCCTTAAAAAGTTGTCAAAACAACTAAAGCAGTATGTATAATAGTGTATATAAAAATGTTCATATTAATATAATAGCCTAAGTCTCCCATTCACTAAACTTTAATACGCACACAAAATAATTTCATCTAATGAATAAATATAAATAACTACAATTAAAAATAAAAAATTTAAAAAATATACAAAGTGTAAAAAATCATACAATCTATTGATCACTATAACAACAAACCTTCGAGTATTGCTTGTCAAGTTTGCTGAAATCTAATTAAATCATGTAAAAAATAAATAAATAAATATATATATATATATATATATATATATATATATATATATATATATTAGAGTCATCTAAACAAGCTCTTAAGTTTTAAAAAACAAGAAATAGAGCAACATTCATTTAGACCCGGGTAATGGTGAACATTAACTTTAAGTTGCCATAACAGTTCAGATTTTTCTAGCAGCCAATTACTAGGGCCACCTCCCGAGAGGACTATCCCAGTAAACAAATGTCAAATAAAAAAAATAAAATGCTACATCTCCAACAGACTAAAAAAGTCATTTTACCAAACTTAAATATTTTATAGGAAGTAAAAAACATTCTATGTACATATTTCCACATACAGACTTTCAGGTATAAACTTGAAGAAGTTTGACCAATTGATTTAAGTAACGAAGTTTTATTCTTACCATCTATTAAGTCACTCAATCCATTACTATCTATAAAATTCCAGAATTTTGCATCAAAATTATTATTATTATTCATAATTAACTTATATAACTTGCACAAGCTTCCTCTGTAGGTCAATTTGCCTTCAATATTCATGTAATGGGGGAATAGTGTTCTGTTCCTCTTCACTCATATTATCTACAAATTCAATTAATTTCTTACTGATTGATAATATTAACTGGTTAACAAACTCATCTTACTTAATGATCTTTCATTAAATGTTCTGCCAACTTAGCTATTCCTTTTTCAAAGCAACCAGACCATAGTACTAATCCACTCATTTTTAGTAAATTCATTTTAACATTGTTCTGAGTTTCCTTAAATCTAGATGTGTATGCAATTGGAAGCACAACAATTTCTATTTTGATATTAATGGACTTTTCAAAAACATATTTCTTAACTGTTTTAAGAACTGACTTCATATATGCAGAGTCTAAAGATTGAAATGAATTTCCTTCTATGGGTAAATTTTATTAATTAGATGAAATGATTGTTATATATTTCTAATTTATCATATTTGATAAACTTCTAAGAATTTAGTAATCTGCTCCTGAATGGTTTTACATTGACTAATGTAAGTTGAGTCTATCCAGAGTATAATGGAGTTAAACTTTGCAGTAAGAGAATACGATTCTACATCTGGGAAGCTAACACCATAATACTCCCATAATTTTATATGATTTCTATAAGCAATTCTTGGCTTTTTAGGATACCATAAGAATGATGTTAATATTTTAACATTTTTGTCAGGTATTAAAGCTATTGAATGAAATTTGTATATAATCTTGGATAATATAATCATTTTAATAAGTACTAACCTATCCTCAAAATTAAAAAAAAATCATTCCTTTTTTAATAAGAAGTAATACTTCTTCAATTATTTTTTCAAAATTATTATTAATCTTCTTACCCACATCTTGATAGATTTTTATTCCTAAATATTTAGTTATTTTCCTTCCCAATTATATTTATATTTAACTTTAAAGTTATTGTCTAGTAAATGATTTAACACTTAAATTTCAGTTTTATTGTTACATTTTGGCTACAATACTTCTTGAAACTTTTCAGTTTCCTCAAGTATATCTTCAATTGAATAATAGTAACATATAATCTGCAAAAAGCTGCATTTTAGATTGATAATCATTTCTAATTGAGACTCCATCAATGTTTTCATTGCTTCTTATAACATTAGCTAAGGGTTCAACAACTAATGCAAATAGTAGAGGGGACAAGGGACACACTTGCTTTGTGCCTTTGCTTAAAGTGAATCCCTGAGAAATGTCAAATCTAATTTTAACATATGCCTTGAGTCTCATATAGGTGTTTTAATATTCCAATAAATTGTTCTGGAAATGCAAACACTTCTAAGTTTTAACTCATTCTCTCCAGTACAGCTCTTTTGAGTGTGTGCCTCTAATTCCCAGTGGTTGTGGCTTCACACTTTAAAAAATGAAGTTATCACCTTACAGTTCAAACAAATATTTGTATCTCTGGAACTGTAAGTGTTACTATAAAACTGTAAATGACCAACTATTTAGGATAAATTAATCAATGATTATCAGTTTAAAATAAATTTTTGCAGATGATATTTTACTAACTATACAAGATTTACATAATTCAATTGAAGATATACTTCAGGAAAGAAGTATGAAGAAGTACTTTAAAAAGTATAGTTGCTGAAATGTAATAATAAAACTGAAACTTTAGTGTTAAAGCATTTACTAGATAATAAGTTCAAAGTTAAATATAAATATAACTGGAAAGGAAAATAACTAAAATATTTGGTGGCATTCATTCTGTTTGATGCTTTAAACTGGATTTTATAAGCCAAATTAAAGGCAGTGAATATTAATTTTGTAATGTAGAAACAGCTTATGATATCTCAGTAACTATTCGAGCAAGACACATCTAGCCAGCAGGATTTTCTTCATACAGCTGTGAACTTTCATAGGAGGCTATGCAGTTCTGTCTGTGTTATTTGAATATTGAGATATTTAAAGAAATATGAAAATTATTATAATACAAATAAATAGTATACAAATAATGTTCAATATCTCTTTAGCTGTATTAGACAGAGGGCAAATATCAATACAATTGTATTTGCATCATATATGCTTTAAGAAAAAATCTTCTGATACCTTGTATTTAACATGGTTTTGGAATTATAAATGCAAATATGAACACGCAATAGTTGACACCTAGCGGTGTAAGTAGGAGTTAACTGAAGACATGCCTGGGGGCACACTTGAATGTAATGAGTTAAACTAATAGTTCCAATTTACATAATCAAAAGCTCTCTTGATATCTAGGCTAATTAGGGACAATTTCTTGTTCATTTCTTTTGAAAAATCTAAGAGAGTTACTACCCTTTTTATATTATCATATGTTAATCTGTTGACTATAAATCCTGTTTGATCTTTATTAATTAATCTACTGTATCTCTTAATCTTGTAGCAAAAATGGAAGTAAATAATTTAGATTCTACATTTAATAATGAAGTCGGTCTATATGGCAAAACTAACTTATTATCCTTTCCTTGTTTAAGTATAGGTGAGATTACAGAAAATTTCCATAAGAAGAGAATTATTTTGTCACTCTGAATTATCCTGAAAATGTCACTCAGCTATTCCAAAATATTTAATGGAAGCTGACTATATAATTCCATACTTAAATCATCTAACCCTGGGTCTTTACTATCCCCCCCTTTTTAAGTGTCTTTAATTTCCATTAGGGTAATAGGCTTATTCAACACAGATATTTGTTGGTCATTAAGTTTATTAGTAGCATTTTTCTTTATATGCTTTTCAATTCTGTAATCATCAGGGTTATTATTTTTATCTTTATTAAGATCATCATGAATTTTTTTAAATATTAAGTATTTCCTCTATTACTGAAGTAAGTTAATTAGTGTGAGGATTTTGGATATTATTGATTTGTGCATTTTTGTTTAACATCTTACTTCTATGGCTAATCTATGTAGATTTTTTTAAGTCACAGCATAACTGTGCATTTTTAGTTTTTCTAAAGCTATCTCCACTTTATGCATTAAAACTGATATTTTGTCATTAATCTTTTAATGACATCAATATTACCTAATTTCTTTGTTTGTTGTTCAAACCTATATTTCATATTGTATTTCTAACAACGTGTTATTTCACACTTTTATTTTATTACTAACCTACCTTGCCATTCTATCTTTAATATGCAATTTTAAGGAGTGCCATATTATGGCTTTCTAACCTGGCCATTACCATTAAAAGTTAAACAATTCTCAATTTGTTTCTTAAGATAACTTTTAAATTATTTTAATTTAATTGTATATACTGGGATTCTATAAATTAATACTTAGTGCATAAAGATCAGATAGAGACTGCAGCTTTGCATTTAATACGGTGGTACCAATGCAGCTGATAGAAAACCCGGCACATTTAGGAATCAGTAAACATCTCTATAACTGGATCCTGGACTTCCTGATTGAGAGACCACAGAGGGTGTGTTCAGGTAAGAACACATCAAAGTGCATCATGATTACCACCGGAGTTCCACAAGGATATGTTCTTAGCCCACTGTTATTCACCATCCTGACCCACGACTGTTATGCTAAGCACAAGTCCAACCATATCATCAAGTTTGCTGATGACACTACAGTCATGGTGCTCATCACAAAGGAGGATGAAAGGGCATACAGAGAGAAGGTGGCATCTCTGATCAGTTGGTGAGAGGGGAACAACCTTGACCTGAATGTAAGCAAGACCAAAGAGATTATCATCAACTTCAAGAAATAAAGAACAACCCACCCAGTGCTCAGGATCAATGGTGAGATTGTGGAGAGGGTTAAGAGTACAAAATTCCTGGGTATACACATATCAGGTGATCTCTTGTGGTCAGGAAACACCAGACAACTGGTCAAGAAAGTTCACCAATGCCTCCACATTTTAAGAAGGCTGAAAAAAGTGAAGCTTCCTTCTCATATTCTCTCCACCTTCTATAGAGGTGCAATAGAGAGAATCCTTATCTGCAACTTCACAATGTGGTTTGGAAGCTGCAAAGTTACAGAAAGGAAGGCACTAAAAGGGTGGTGAGGGTTGCAGAGAAGGTAACATGTTCCAGTCTTCCATTGATACATCTTTATTCTGCAAGAAGCATCCGAAAGGCCACCAAAATAATACAGGGCAACACACATCCTGTGCGTGGACTGTTTAAGCATCTGGCATTAGGCAGCAGATGTTGCAGCACCCACTGCAGGACTACAAGATTCAGTAACAGTTTCTACCCTACAGTGATTAAACTTCTGAACTTGGCACTAGTCCCAGGGGTCTATGCACATAATAAGTCAATTTTTTATTTATTTGTGAAATATATACTTACATATATTCTAAGTAAGTGCAATATTGATTTATTATATCTGTAGTCAGTATTATTTAACTCAAGTGCAATATTAGACAAATAACTTAGGCATTTAAATCTGTAATGTGCTTTGTATTACTTTAAATAGGGTAGTTTAAATCAGGGGAGGCTATTCTTTTCATTTATGAATGTTGGTAAATGTATCTACTCTTTCTTGTGTATATTGGGAGTAGTATTGTATTTGTTAGTTATGTTTATTCCTCTACTTGTATGTGTTGTTTCACTTTCCTTTGTAATCTCAGGAATTGAGCTGATGCACAAAATTTCATTTATACTACCTGTGTAGTTCTAAATGACAATAAAGTTTACTTTGACTTTGACTTAAAGGACAAGGAATAATTTTAAAATAATTTTATTAAGTAAATCTTTAGAGGTATAAATCCTATCAGTTATAGTTTGTGTCCCTTGTGCATAAAAATAACGAGTGAAGAACAATGACGTATCTTCTGATTTTACTATTAAATCAAGTAGTATCTTATCACACCATATTTTATCATTTCAACACTGTCTCCCTCCAAAATAAACTTGCATTATGAACAGTGTCCACATTTGTTCATCCTGCCATTCTTTCTATGTTTCACACCTTCTTTTTTCTGTTCTAATATGTTCTTAAAGCATGTGTCCTTTTTATATACCACTAATGGTTCATCACCTGTTTTACTTCCCACTTGTTCATCTATTTTAAGGATGAACAGATTTTTTACTAGGATATCTCTAATCAAAGAAAATTGTGGGTTGTGGGTCACTGTCAATGTATTTTTGTACATAATGTTGTTACTCATACTACCAGTATTGTTACTACTGGACCTTGACACATGTACCCCTTCATCAATGTGTAAACCCAACAATGGAAAAAAATGACCTGCTATTATTTTCTTAGTTACTTCTTCTAATATCAACCTCACAAATTCTTCAGGGTACCCTCTTCTCAACAACATACCCAATAAAACCTCCCTTTCTTTGTAAAACATCTCAATTTCACTAACTATTCTGGCTAACCTCACACCTTGGCCCTTGACAAGTGATCTTCTTTGGTGCAAGGGATGTCCACTTTCAAAGTGTAAAAGGGTGTTCAAGTATGTTGGTTTCCTGTAAATAGTTGAAACAAAGTTTTTGTTCACCCTGTCTTTACTAATCTGGATATCCAAATAGTTAATACTATCTAGATTGGTATCCATTGTGACTCATAGAAAAGAAGTATTTGAGTTAAGGAAAAGTAGAAATTCACTTAGCTGGTCTGAATTCCCATCCCAAAAAATCAGGATGTCATCCAGGTATCTCCCATAAAATTTACAGTACTTGAAAACTTCTGAAAGAAAAGCCTTAGAAAACTCCCATTGTGTAAGAACAATGTTTGTGAGCATAGGGGTGCATGCAGCCCCCATGGTAACACCTGATGTCTGTCTAAATAGTTGTCCTTCAAATATTATATAATTATTTTCTAGAACTATTTCCATCAAAGTTCTAAAAGTTTGAATTCTAGAATGCACATGTTGGGTGTGCCTACAAAGAAAGTCATAAAATAGTTCTATACCCTCTTGATGGGGTATGACATTGAATAGGTCTTTCACATCAACTGTTACTAAGATAATTTTGTCACTGTATAATTCTTGTCTGATTTTTCTTAAACAGTCCCAAGAATCTTGGATATATGGAAATTTCTTTAAACAATTTTTTAATTGAAAGTCAAGAAACTTAGCAATAGTCAAAGTTTTTGATGCATTAGCATCAACTATAGCAATAGCCGTAGATGAGGGTAAGGTGGTTCACACAGCCTATCTTGACCTTGCCAAGGCTTTTGACACCATCCCCCATTCTGGAATTATAGCTAAACTCACTAAACTAGGTATAAACCCCTACGTCACAAGATGGGTTGCCAACTGGCTCACTGACAGAACCCACACTGTAAAAGTTGCAGACTCCAAATCTGATCTCAAAGCAGTGACAAGTGGAGTACCACAGGGTTCCGTCCTGGGACCTCTCCTGTTTGGTATCTACTTCTCTGAAGTACAGGCTAACACAGAAGGCCTCTGGCTAAGAAGTTCGCAGATGACTGCAAACTAGTTGCCATAGTCAAGTCCCCAAATGATGTGGAGATCCTACAGAAAGGCCTCACTGAAACAGATGCCTGGTGGTCAGAGCCATGGCCTCAAGCTCAATGCCCAAAAAGTGCAGTGTCATCCCCTTTGGTAAAAACTCTGTACCCATGAACTACCACATAGGCAGCAATCTACTTAACACCGAATGTGTGATAAGAGACCTTGGGACCCAGGTGGACAGTAGTCTCTCCTTTGATAGTCACATCGCCACAGTAGTCAGGAAGTCCTTCTACATGGCACACCCCAATACAAAAGGGTTCTCATCCAGGAAAAAAGAGGTCATTGTTCCCGTCTACTCAACACTCATTCGACCCAATATAGAGTACAATGCCCCTTTTGGAATGTACCTCACAAGACATCTGCAGCAGCTGGAAAGGCCACAGAAGTACCTCACAAAGAGGATTACTGACCTCAAACAAATGCCCTACACTGACCATCTTAAAAAACTCCAGCTTTATTCTGTAGCATATCGCCTACTCCGAGGTGATCTCTGCCTAACATATAAACCTATGTCAAACTCAGAGTGGTTGGACATGCTACATGTAAAGAAATCCCAATCCCTCCGAGCTACATGCTCTTGGGACCTAAACCTTGTCACCACAATAAACAGGACATGCTGGAGGGATAGATTCCTGTCCCAGAGACTTCCCATACTCTGGAACAGGCTACCCATCTATGTCAAGCAAAGTTCTCCATTAGCACTCTTCAAGAAAAATCTTGATGAGTGGATGGGAAATAGGAAATACACCCTGGGGATCACTTCTGTGTCTGCTCGACAGTGGCACAGGAAAATAACTTCTTGGGTGGCATAAGCCAGGGAACCTTGTTTGCTAGGCTTACGTAGGCCCTTGGGTCAATAGCCTAGTACCTACCTATGAACCTGTGAACCTATGAACCTATATGCCTAAGGGCTGGGTTGGTGGTGTCTTTATGAATTTTTGGGATCCCAAATATTGTTGGGATCCTAGGACTACTCTGTAACAGGAAATTATACTCTGCTTTCATTATCTGGTCATTTAATAACAAGTCATATAACATGATATCTATATTCCTGTATGCTATGTTCAGTTCATTGAGGGATACTTGTTCATATCCATCCCCAAACAAATGACCAAACATGCTATCCACATATATTTGTTGGTCCATCACCACCAACCCACCCCCTTTATCTGGTTTCATGACTGATTAATTTGTTGTTGGAAATACTGGGCAACAAATTAATTTCATCCTCTGTTAAGTTATATCTCTCCTTGGGGTAAATGTTATTTTTACATAGAGTCCTAATATCATTCATATACATATTTTCAAAGAGTTGTAGTGTAGGGTGTAGGGGGGTTTAAATACACTAGCCTTTTTGCACATTGTATTAAATCTCAAATTAGAAGCAGTATTAATGGTCACACTTAAATTGAGCTTCCTTGTATACAACATAACATCCAGTAAAGTTTTATCCATACTTGTGTTCCTAGTGGGCACAAAATTCAGCCCCTTCTGGAACAAATTTGCCCATTCTTTTGTGACCTGATGGCTACTTAAATTGTAAAAAGTGCTAAATAAAAAGTTTCTCGGCTTTTACTACATCTTTGTACATTTTTTTTTACTTTTCTAACCATGTTAGTTCTTGCTAATATGAGACAGAAGGCAAATCAACAGACACATACTGAAGCACACTCGAGATTTCATTCTGTTATGAAAGCTTATTAGAAATGAAATCTGTACTTCTCTTTCTCTTCACAGGAGTTGGGATTGGTTAGGATAGGAGAGGTATAACATATGGTGTGTTGTGGAATAGAAGTGGCTAAGTTTTGTTCAGCTGAGTTAGTAAGGTAATGTTTTACTGTATAGAGACAGACTAGCTTTTGGTGTGTCCTCTTTATGGCCTACTGAAGGTGGAGATCAAATTTCAGGTGGTTGTCTTATAATCACACCTAGTAGTTTGATGGGGGATACCAGGTCTGTATAGGTCTTGTTGGATGATACTATATTAAAGCTACCATTTTGGAAGGAGAAAAAGTTGGGGATGAACAGTAGCAGTTTAAGTTTTTTTGGATTCAGGAGGAGTTGTAAGTTGTTGAGTCAAGCTTCTACAGAGGAGAATGATTTCTGAGTGAGTTTTGGAGCATGGGTAGTGTCCTAGCCGCACATATTAGAGTAGAGGCTGCTGTGTTTAAGTCATTGATAAATAAGTTAAACATTAGTGGTCCTGGGATGGAGCCTTGTGGGACTCCAATTGACATAGCAAAGAGAGAGGAGACATCAACTTGCCATTTCACTGCTTGGGACCTATTCCTGAGGTAACTAAGAAACCAGTTAAGTGAGGTGGGTGATAGCCCATAGGAAGAGAGTTTAGTTAGAAGAATTTGAATATTGATTGTGTCAAATGCCTTGGTTAGATCCAGAAATAAGGCTGAAGTTAGAAGACTTGAATTTCTATTGTGATTCATTATATCTGTGAACCTTACAAGGGTAGTGGTTATACTGTGATTGGATCTACAATCATGCTTTCAAGGAGTGGGTAGATGATGATAAGTAACATATGTAGTAATCTAAGTATGAATACATCTTTCTAAGATTCTGGATAAGGGTGAGAGAATAGTGATAGAGTTCCATAGTTTGTGAGCTTGGGTTGATGAGCTGCCTTTATGGAGAGGTATTACCTAGGATTTTTGTATAGGATTTTTATATAGGATATTGTTTTGCACTATAAAAGAAAAGAAAAGAGAAATACAGTCCTAATGCAATAAAATGTATATATTTCCTAATTGTTAAAGCCTAAAGACTCACTTCAAGTAAGAAAAAACTTTATAGGAAAGGGGCATCCTCACAACAGTACTCTAGAAACAATTCAAAGGAAAGCAGCTGAACTGACAAATTATAGCTTTGGGCATTAGGAAAGAGCAGCTACAACCAGAAATCTTCAACATGTCTGCTATCTTCCCTTCGTCCCTTCCCTTTCTCAATACTCTTTTTTTAGTACTGTCTTTCTACCTAACAGATAGCACAGAGAACTGAGTGTTACAAACAATTCAGTGCTATGTAATAGAAGTTGTTTAGAAAGTACAGTGACAGCTTACCTTGCACACTCCAGTTGATCAATTGCATTTAGCCTTTTTGCAGATGGATTATCTCATGGCAAAGAAAGGAGTTTAAAGCATGATCATAAATCAAAGAGATTGCGACTTTTATCCCGGCCAATTTTTGGTTCCAAAAATGGGCAACATCTAAAGACAATTTCTAATCTTATTAATACTAAACAAGTTCATAAATGCAAACAGAGTCATGATGATGACTCTGAAGTCTTTACTTTACCTCACTGATGAGGATTCTTTACATTTCTAGACTAGACATATAAAATACAGATCTTCACATTTCAGTGGGACTTCCTGACAAAACATTTCTTGAATTCCAAGAAGCTCATCATCATTTTCGGTTTTCAACTTTGCCATTTGGGTTTCCCACAGCCCCCAGAATATATGGCAAATATTTAGTTTGAGTGTTTTCACCTATTTTCCCTATATACATGACTGATGAGGCAAAAACAAAAAAGCTATTAACACATCAGTCAGACCACTGCATTGTTCTGGTTGCTGGGAATGGCAGTACATCCAAGAAATCTTCTCTGATTTCCTTAGCAATAATAAATTTTCTAGGGACAGTCATAGATTGAATGTAAACAAAAGTTTCAGAACAAAGGAACATAGATCTACTCGTTCATGTTCCTATTTTCTCAGCATTAAGCCGTCACAACAGCACAGTTTTTGCAGAGTTGGGATACACTTCTTCTTTAATTTTACTAGCTTGTCATGCAAGGGTAGTATACAAAAAGCACAATGACATCTCAGAAATATTTTGAACAAACTACAAATCTTTAGATGTGATCATTACTATCCACAGGACATAATGGGAAATTTCTATGGTAGGCACACATGGAAAACTTGTTCATAGAAATGACATTGCTTTCACTATCTGCAATTCAAATGTTGACTACAAATTATTTGGATTATGTCTGAGTAACCCCTGACAGCTTTCCAGAACAACTTTCAACCACCGAAGTGATCAGGTGTACAAACAAGCAAGGATAAAACACATATTCTCATCTCTGGAAAGAGACAGTTGAGATTTAGGAATGAGATTTGCAACACAATCTCAGACTGCTAGCAACGCATGTTACAGGTTTAAAGACTCAGCTGGCATATGCCTTGAACAGGGAGCAGACTTTGGCTTACAAAGGAAAATGGATTCCAAGCTGTTTTCAACAATTTGCACAAATGTATGCTTTTCAATAAATGGATCTAGTTGCCATTCTTCACAACAATCAACTCAAAACTTTCTCTCCCCTTATGCCTCACAACACAATACAGTTTCAAAGACAGATGTTTTTCTTTCCAGTGGACTCAAGTTTTTTTTTTTTTATGTAAACCATCATTCCTTCACTCCTTTTTTCTTAACTGAGAACATTTTCCACACAACAAAGCAAGCTCAGCCTAATAGTAATAGCTAGGTCTTGGCCCAGGTAACTTTGGTATTCAGTGCTAACGAGCCTGATTTTCATCCCTAACAACAGCTTTTTCCTTTACAAGTTTTAATATGTTAAAGGAAGTAAAATATCTAATATAAGGAAATCGTACATATAGTTGTAGAAGAAATCACTTTGTCAGACCATATCACCAAGTCTAAACTTTCTACAGTGTTTATTAACAAGGCTTCCAGGCTAGATAAACTCCTTACTTGGTTCTAGTTTGCTTATTCAAGAATCATGGATGGTATTTCTGCAGTCTCTGTCTGTCTTCCAGCCATCCTGAGGAATAAGCTAATTCTTGACCTGGTGTTAGAATTCTCACCAATTGTAATATTTAAAACAATATTTAACATTAGACCTACTGCCTTTCTATTATTGAGGTTTCTGCCCCTTTCCTACTGTGGCTTCACTCATGCCATAAATAATGGCCTAAGGGCTTACTGCCCAAATTATAACAATTATATAAAAATATACATATAAAAATTATATATTGTAACAGTGTGTTGACTCATATATGAAGAGGCTTGCTACGACAAAGAAATATTGGCCTAACAGTCTGGCTCACATATGAATAGGCTTGCTGTTTTAAGGAAATAAGGGCTTAACAGCCTGTTGTTCAGCCCATACTGAAATGGTGACTTTAGTCTTTCATGAATAATTAAGACCTAAAACCATGCTTTCCTCCTGTGATTGTGACATTTTCATAGCGGAGGTGTGTACAAACCCTGGGATCTCTGTACCTAAATTGTCTGGAGCTTTTTGCTCCTTGAAAGTTACACTTGGCAAACTGGTCTGAGAGTAGGGGCATGGAAAACAATTATCTTAAAATCTAAACTATGGTTTGATTAATGAATTAGATAATCTTGCCTAAGATAGTGAGAGAGATATCAGGGCCCTCTCCTGGAGCTGGCCATTGAGTAGTACTTACTGGTAAGTGCTTGGTGGCCAGATGAAACATGTAACCTGGCCAGACGCAGCTCAGAAAAGCTGCAGGAGCCACTGTATGGGGTTGCAATCCACAAAAGAAAACAATAGGATCTTGGTACACTGTCAGCTAATTGGCAGGTAGGGGTAGGGCAGATTAAGATTGGCAGATTAAAATGGACTAGACATGGCAGTGGAAACGTGTTCTTGGGATATGGAGTGCCATCTCACTGCAGGACAATGAGATATAGATTGTGCAGATGGTTGAAAAGTACCATCTAGATTTGCCTGGTCTTACCTTTTCATGCAGCACTTGATCTGGAACAAGACTGAGCAGGGTGGTCTCTTCCCTCCTCTGGACTTGACCTTTGGAAGAGGCCCTGGGTGTATATGGAGCTACTCACAAGACTCTAGTTGTATGCAGCATCTGTGCATGTAAATGAGAGTGATGCTTCATTCCAGCTACAGCTTTCAGACTAGAAGACTCTTTGTTATGTGTTAATATCAACCTAAAAGCTGTTTGCAGAAGTGAACCTTCTTAGAGAACGTAAGTGCAGTGGTTGATAGACATCAATGCTGGTGAAGAAATGACGGAGCTACCTGGACATTCATGACTGTGAGGAATGACATGATTGATTTACACCTGATTGGGGACATGCTTTTGGCCTTCTGTGCTAGTCCTGGATTGTCCATAACAATCACTATGTTCAAACACAAGAATGCTCATAAGTGAACTTGATATCAGGCACCATGGTCAAAAGATCAATTAATGATTTTCTATTTGTGTAATTAGACCCCATGCTCTACATTCTGGTCACTCATTTCAAGAGAGCTATTGAACTATCATCACTGCTTGTTGCTAAGTCAAGTCAGTTGGCAAGTACAGAAACTGGACACACCAAGAATACCCACATGTGTAGGGAGAATGTATTGGGAATATCAGGTTGATGTTTTTGTGTGGGATATGTTCGACTTCTACCTGTAGAAGACCTTCTCTTGTACTTCTGAGGAGGCAGGGCAATTGAAGTCTGAATAGACCTCATTCAGGACCTCAACAGTTGAAGTGGCAGCAAGGAGCATTAGCCAAATAGGTGGTTGCTGCTTCTCATGGGAATAACCCTATTCATTGCTGGAAGACACTAGTGGTGGGTGTGACGTCCCCTCTCTAGGCCAGTAATCAAGGAGCCTGAATCCTCACTACTGATACCGGAGATGTATGTTCACTTGGAACAAAAATGGATACACACAGTATTTCCAGATGCAGCTCTCTGCATCAAGCAACATTTCCCTTAAGAGCACACAGGAAACACACTCAGTCCAGGGTATGGGTTTCCCTCTCTTTCTCTCTCTCTCTCTCCAGGTTCCCAGTAATACTCCCCACTGGCACAGCTATAGATTTGCGTTTTCAGCCGAGTGTCCAAGCCAAGTTCTCCACCACTCTCTCTATGAAACCAGTGCTTCATGTCCCTGCTCAAATCAGGTGACACACACACTCTTTGAGATTTTTTTTGTTTGTTTTACACACACACACACATACACACACACACACACACACACACACACACACACACACACACACACACACACAAACACACCCACACATACCTGGGAAAGGCTGGCACAGATTTACTAGCTATGCCGCTTCTGCCCAGACTATAAGGTAGTTACTGCCACCAGACACTCCAAAGTCAGCTGCTCTAAGGGTCTTACAAGGGTACCTAATTATACTGAGTGAAATTAATATTAATACAAATGATAGTGTTTGGCCAATGCAGCAAGGTTTTTAGGAGTGGCCACAGAGTCACCAAATAGATATTAGTACTCTTAAATGTTAAAATATTCTCTAAAGGACCAGGCACAATGAAATGTTGAAATATATTTAATAATAAATAATCAAAGAACATAAAAATACTAAATATCTATTTACAATAAACACCATAGTTTCAATCACAAGAAATATTAAAATAACACAGATGAATAGATTCACACAAATACAGAAAACAGAACTTAACTAATCTCACAAAATTTTCCTGAGTGAGCTAAAGAATTACTATGGTAACTTACTAGAGCAAGGCAAGATGAAGTAGGTGAGGGGTCCTTATTTGTCAGGTTCCAGATCAGACTGCCATGAAACTTCAGTTCCCCATAGTATTAAAATATAATTTTTAGTGATGGATTGCAGAATGACATCACATACATCTAATCATCTGACTTCTGGTTCCTATGGTACCCCCCCCCCTTGGCTAGAAGCTGTCAGGGTTTAGCACATATGTGTCAATAATACACACACACACACACACACACACACACACACACACACACACACACACACACACACACAGCCTTGTTAAGATCTGCTGCAGCTCCTGGAAGTCATAAAACAATTTCAAACCTCCACCCTTCCAAAATCGCAATTAGTTCACCCCAAAAACAATGCAGAAAGCTTTCTATTACAGACTTTTTGTCTCTGGCTGCATTGAGAACTGTAGGATACAATATTTATGGCCTAAGCCAGGTAATTTCATTTCAAACTATTTTCAGAGTTAGGTGAATTGAGATTAACTTCTTCTCTTCTAGAATTATCTGCAAAACATATACACTTAAACAATTACAATAATGCATGTATATTTCTTTTTCTATCCAGCAGGGGACACTGTTGGTACATTTTTAATACAAGCAGCCTTACAAATACATTTTTCAACACAAACATCTGTACAAATCAGTTTGATATACAAATGACATATAATTCTTTACAAAATTCCAGTTAGTTGTGCTGGCATATGTTACACATCCACTGCCCTACTTCTCCTGCCATAGCTGGCAATACCTCACATCATCACAGTGGGAAAAAAGATTCCTTTCATGAACTAGTATCAGGGGACATATGCATCTGACTGAGACAGGCCAGTAAGGCAACAGCTGCAATGGTAACTAAAACAAACACATGGGTGTCAATGGAGTTTGGCAAGGACATGAAGAATGATTTTGGATGGACCCAAAAATCTTCAGTTAAAACATCTGGTGACAAAATAAGGGGAAGAGGGACACTATCCAGGCTATTCTTAGTGTGGCTGGGGAAATGAACTCCTGAGAGCAGTGGGTTTACCCTCCAATGAGGAAGCAGTGACAGAAGTAACTGGTAGGATCAGGTCTATTTTTGCAAATCTATTTGATGAAACATTTCTGCTCTGGCAAGGTTGTGGGAGTGAATGTAGTCTGCCCAGAAGATGTGAAATCATTGGTGATTGTTGGGGTGCTGGGAATAATATGCCTTTTCAGTGTTGTTTTGAAACCAAGGATAATACCTATGGCTTGGTCCCATTTTCAAAAGGGAAGAAATGAAGGTGTGTTCTAGTTACAGAGGGATCAGACTCTTCAGCTTCAATGGGAAATCATATGTCAAGGTGTTGGAAAGAAGACTTTATGTCACAGTTAATTCTATGATTCAGGAGGAGCAATGTGGATTTTATCACAGCCACTGAATATTGAATTTACCATTTGTGTTTGTATGGATATTTGAGGGAGTCATTGGAGTTTGTAGGCACTCTCTGCATATATTTTTGGACCTGGAGAAGGCATATTAATGCATATCTCAGAATGTCTTGGGATAGGGGCTACACCATCACAGGGTCAGGTGATCACTAATGCCTGCCATTCCTTCCCCCAGATTTGAGGAGTACCAGTTGTATGTACATTCTTGGAACTAAGTTAGACATGTTTAAGGTATGACTCTGGCAAGGGTTTGACTTATCTCCCATTCTATTCAAGATTTTCATTGAGAGGATATTGAGGTGCTGCTGAGGTTTTCAGAGCTTCAATTCTGAGGATGCAAGGGTTGTAGGTTTGCTGTTTAGAGATAATGCTCTCCTCTTAGCCTCAACTGAATGTAATCTCTTGCATATACTGGAATTGCTCACTGATGATTGTAAAGTGGATGGGATGAAAATCAGCACCTTCAAATCAGAGGTCATGGTTTTCTCTTGAAAAAGAGTGGATTACTCTCTGGAGGTGAGAGAATAGCAGCTATTTCAAGTAGAAATGTTTATGCATCTTCTGGTTTTGTTCATGAGTGAAGGTAGACAGGATTTTGGGATTTAACAGCAGAAGGGTGCAGTAGAGGGATGAAATGAGAACTGAGTCACAGGGAGATTTTGTTTTATCAGTCACTTTACATTCCTCTCCTCACCTAATGGTGTGAGCTTTTTGCAGTTACTGAAATGATGAGGTGACAAATACAAATGGAAAAAATTAATTTCCTTCTTACAGTTGCTGGGCTTAGTCTCTATGAGAGAGTAACAAGACAAACCTACAGAATGTATATGATGAGTTGGAGACTGTTGCTAGGCATAGGACAGTCTGGTCTACTGTCATCAGCTTGCATCCCTCAGCTGAAAAAATGGCTGGCTGGCTGGGATTCTGGATGTAGCCTGTTGCCCAGCAATGAATGAAAAGGGAGTCTCTGCTCCTCATAAGCAGTTACGGCTTAGCAGTCTGTTGCCCCATTAATTACATGTGAACCGTATAAATACTAATTTAATTTTATCCTGGCCTTACTTTATTTTATTTAACATTTGTGACTGATCCTGAACACAGCTACCGCTCATCACTGCTGGCCTTTTGTGAATGAGTTGAAGGACTGCACAGAGCCAATGAGGGCAGGACTGGCACACCAGGGGGGCATATGGAGCTATTGTGATCACCACAGATACAATATAGCATACTAAGAAAATGAAGGATAAGGGCAAAGATACATATTGCCGCTTCTTTCCATTCCAACTTAATGATCTAGTCCGTTTACATATTAATTTCCCGTCTTTCCTGGCATAGTACATCACTTTATTTCAGTGGCTGGACCTTTTTCCCAGGAGTATTTAGCATTTTGGTGAGCACATGTTTTAGAATTATCAAGCAGCAAGTGGCTAACATGCATAGGATGAGAGAATTTGTTTCATTTTTTGCCTCTGCTCTGTAAGCTATGCCTGTGTGTTGAATGTGCAGTGTAAGGAAGCACCAGCCCCCAGTGTCACACTCATGTTCTCACCACTTTCTTATGATGCTCTTTTTATTTATGCAGATTAAGACAATATTTTGCATGCCTGAGGTAAACCACTTTAAAAGTTCTCCACAAGATGGCACCCTGTAGTAGACAATAACACACCTTATCAGCCAAACTATCCATACCACCCTAATGCAGCATAGTTACTGCTTGAAACCCAGTTGTCTGCATTTTGTACAGGGATATCTCCTCATCTTCAGTGGATCCAGCAGCTGGTACATCTTGCAAATTACCTCCCTATCCGCTAGCACAACACTGAATCTTCATTTTTCCTCACAGGGGTCAAGGAGGCGTCATTTAGCAAAATATTTATATAACACAGTACTTCTGAGATGTGCAGTAGTGACTATTCTAAGCTGAGATGGTGGTACTTTGGTCGATTAGCTTTTGTTTATAGCTACTGTGTATTTGCTAGTTTATGATTAACTTCATTTCTGAGTGCTTTTCAAAAATACTTTTAACATGTATTTTACATTATGCCTACTTCACATTTGATTTAATCCTTGGCTTATATGCCATTCTTGTCTGGATGCTATTTGTACCTGTCACTCACTGGAGCTATTAAAAGAGAGTCACAACACACTGGGAGTTCTTTGTGTCATATAGACTGACATTCCTAGGTTAACAATGAGAAGACTCTGAGTGTGCTGCATGTAACTTTGAGGTCGGAGAGCTGTTCTGGCAGTGCAGTTCAATGTCTTGCATCATTATTGTCCTTGTGATGCAGCATTTCATCTTCCCGATGATTCTGAAGTGGATGTTTATTTAGAACTCCTGAAGCAAAAATGCCCTAATTTATGGACACTATCTTCTTTCCAGTGGGATATTGATGATTCCCTACTCACTTAAGTTTTATTCTTCACAGCATATTCATTTGGGAGTATTTCCTCTTTCCATTCCGAGAAACGTTTCATTGCCAACACTTGCATGGTAATCCCTTCTATGAATCTATGCATGTAACTTTCACTGTTTTGATGTCTTTCTATTGCTTTTGATGCTTCTACCACTTTTCCTGACATTAAATTCCCTTCCTGTTTTATCCAAATTCCTTTCCACTTGGGCAGATATGTACAATCTTGTATCAAGTACAGCAAACATAATTATGTTGCTCAGTAGCACACTTCTAGGTTGGACAGTCCTAGACATTCTTGTTGGATTGGGGCTATTAATCTGTCACATTTTATCCTGCAATTTTCCCATCCCAGATAAATTCTTTCACTTCACATTACAGTCTTGGCCAAATGTTTTCATCTGGTTGGTAGATATATGCCTGGTCTACATATAAAATGAAGGACACTATAAAATGTTAAGTGTTTGTATTTTATTGTCTAAATCCAGTTTATCATTATCCATTCTCTGATCTTGGCAACTATTTTAGAGCATATACATTAACATTTAGTTTTAAATGTCTCTATTTGTTTATTTATTTATTTCTATTTGTTTACTAGGAAAGTCCAACTGGGTAAACAAACTCCTTTTCAGCAGAGGCACAGGGAGGAGAGCTCTACAAGAAATAATAACAGTAGTATATATACAACATACAGAATACTTGCATTAACATTTAGCAGCATCACATACAAAGTTCCATGAGAACTATTCACAGTAGTACTATACAACATACAGAATGATCAGGTAATAGTAAGCAGCATTACATACAAAGTGAGAATAAATAAAGCAAATGATTATGAATTAAGTATTTTTGCAGCAACATAGTCAACATTGGGTGCAGTACATTAGGTTAGATATAATTATGCGCATTGTGTTATAAGAAGAGATAGAAAAAAAAGAAATAAGAAAAAAGACAGTCACTGATATGTATATGCACATATGACAGGTAGTTTAGGAATTATTTAGCCTGGGGAATAGCAAAGGCATATCCAGTAGTCAAGTAGGAACTGTTTTAATTTATCTTTGAAGATATGTATGTTGTTGAGGAGTCTGATTTGAGGAGGAATTGAGTTCCAGGATTTCGAGATAAAACTGGATTAAACCTAAATATTTCATTGTATCATTTTTATCATGTCTCCATAGGAAAGGGAGGGTTTGTACCAGCCTCATTGATGCATGAGTGAGGAAAACATCACCTTAGTTTTAGTCTGATTAATCTTGAACCCTGTTTAGTTTTTTATTCATGTGTGATTTTTGCAAATATTTTTCCAAATCTTTTTTCTGCAAATCATACTATTTTTCATTGTTCCTTGCATAAATGAATATCCCTCTGTTTCAGAATCTCAAGTGGTTCAAAATATAAAGTAAATAATAAAGGTGATAAAGTGCAATCCTGTCAAGTACCCCTTGTTAGTTTAAAAGTATTTGACAGGAAGCTCCACACTTAAACTGTGCCACTGCTCTCCATAAATTCTGTAGTGCAGATGTATCCGGTCTTGTGGAAAGTTAAAAATTTCAAGTGTCATTTGCAGAACATCCAGCTAAACCTACTGTACACTTTTTCTGCATCTTAGCCTACCACACCCCGTATCTTTTTATTCTTTACATATCTTGTTGAAGCATCAATGCCTATTAATATTATCAAAAGGCTGCCTTCCTGTTATAAACCCACATTGGTCCAGGTGGACAATACTTGACATTATTCTTGCATTTTTGACATTATTAGCCATAAAAGTCATGACAACTTTATAACTGTGATTTAAAATAGAAATTTGTCTAAATCATCCTGGGTATGCTTTATTCTTCTCCTGATTGGACAACACCACAATTACAGCTTTTTGCCATGATTTAGGAATTTCTCCTCCTGTCAGGATGTCATTAAATAACTCAACACATCTACGCATTGTAACATTCTCTCTCTCTCTCTTATTTTCCATACTTTTTTGGTATACTGTCTTTCCCTGGCATCTTCACTGTCTTTAGTTGTCCTAGAGCTTCTTTGATTTCACCATATGTAATCTCTTTCACTAAGGGCTGCCCCTCACCTACTATTAGTTTTGGTTGCCTCTGATTCAATAAATAGTCTCTTATTTCAGAAGATTTTGATTCTACTTCAGTATCACAATAGTACTATTTAGTATATAATCATCAAATGTTTCTAATATGTTGTCTGTATATCACTGTACCTTACCAGACTCTCCAGTTTTTATCGTATTAATCACTCTGGCTATACTTTTTTGAAATTTAAGTCTCTGTGCCAACATCTTCGTAGCTCGGGGTTTGCTATTAAAATATATTCTTTGGATTGCTTTAGGCCTTTGCTCATTTAAAATATCCATGTATTCCTGTGTGCACCTCTTGGCCTCTGAAATTTGTGAGTGGATTCCTGCCTAAGCATCTTTTGTCATTTCTATATTGTTTGGAGCCTCTTTAATGACACTTTGTATTTAGCATTATATGCTGCCCATATCTCATGTGCCTTTTGTGAGACCTGAGCACAAAGTAAGATTTTGTACCCATCCCATACTTGGGGCTCTACTTCTATGCCCATTTCTGTTGTTTCTGTTAATACCTTTTCCACTTATTCCCTAAAAGATTATTTTGTGAGAAAGTAGGTTGGAAAATATCAATGTCTTGCTTAATATTTCCTAGACCTTCCTCTAATTTGTAGTTGTACGTGTGTATGATTTCATATCAGAATCTGATATGTCTCACAGCCCACAATCCTTGTGTTATACTGAGTTGGAAAGTGGGTATAGTGTAAAGTTTACACCCACGCTTGGATTATATCTTGGAAGCCAACATTTTTTAAATAGTTCTCCAGAAACTTTCTCTCTTTCAATAATTTCCCCTTCCTTGGACCTCCTAAAACCTCCTGACTAGCACCAATCAAATTTCAGTTCCTCATATCTATATTTAATCTTTTCTGAAAAGCTACTACCTCACCTAGGACCTGTTTAATATCTCTTATTTTTAATTTGGGAGGCATTTAATACTGATGCTACTGTAATCCTTATATTTTGACAATATTCTTTTATTATGACTGAGCTTCCTTTTTGTCCTTTCTTTCTTCATCCACTTTTATCCCTTTTCCATTTGCAATCAATATTTTATACCCCATCTTCCTTTCTCCTTGGGCTTGAGTATAATATACTTCCATCCCACTCATCTTAACAAACTCATACTCAGGGGATGCTAGCTGTGTCTCCTGCAGTAGTATGTGCTCAGCTCCGGACTTCCTAAAAAAATTAAACCCTCGTCCCTCTTTCTTTCTTTGTTTTTTCACTAATACTTTCACATTCCATGTCAACACATTCAGTCATTAAGTCACCAGAGGCATTATCTTTCTATACTGTAACCCTATTCTAGGGAATTTGCTCAGCTTAGTATATGTTACTTCTTTCAACTCATGTTGTATGGTTAGCTTCATCAATTTAATAGCCTCTATCAAATAATTACTCAAATTTTCTTAAAATATTTCCCTTCATGTATGAAGATATAAGTAAATTTCAGTTACTAAATCTTTGTAACTGTAGTTTAAGTATATTTGTATTATTTATTTGTCAGATACCATGTGGATGAGTTGAATTTTGCAATGTACCCCCATCTTAGTAGGTGGCTTAGTCCTGTCCTGCTCAACAAGCATTCTGTGGCCATTAGTCTGCTTTAATAACTTATGCTGCATAAAAATTCCAACTTACTGTACCAACTTAAGAGGGGAAGATTTACTACTCCTGGACAGCTTTTTACCTATGTGATGGCTTTATGATTTTTTTCCTATTTTCTCCTCACCAGTACAAAAGAATTAAAGTCCTAAGCGAGTAACTGCACATGAAAAGAAAATACATAACTGTCAACTCATTTGGCCAGTTGTAAGTTTCATTAACCATATTACTTTAATCCTTTAAATGTCAGCATAGGCATTAAATCCTATGTCCCACAACAAAATTCAGAAATCATTACTCCTTATGTCCAAACAATATCCAGGCTTTTGTCAGAAGCAATTATAATATCTTCTAAGCCAGATTTCTATTTAAAAGGAAGCATTGACTCTATTATGATCATCAAGCTGGAAACGAGGACTATCAAGAATCGGTAGCACATGTCCTCTGGGCAATTAGTCCTCTTTATCCATCTTGACTAGCACCCCGTCCTCCTGCACACGACTGTTTGCATTTTTTTTCTCTAATTTCCTTTGTCTCTCCTGCATTTGCTGCTGAAAGACTAGGGTTTTAAAGGGAACCTGGTAAACTGCATACACACTTTAATGCTAGAGCACATATCTGTCCCATCTGTTGGCATGGCAGGTTTCTATATTGCTCATGGTGCAACTTCTCCAAGGCTGCTTTGGCTTCCCAAGAGGTTTTGGTGATGGAATTAAATAGAATCTTAAAAACTGAAGGATACAAGAGTCTAAATGTAATATTTAAACTTCTGCAAAGCTTTATGACCTGGATTTGCAAATTTCTTCATAACTAGTGAAAAATTATTATCCATGTACACTCTACTCTAATGAACTTTGAGGTTTACACCTATCTTCCATAGTCTGTCTAACAATATCTCCTTCTACAGATAGGTCTGAAACTTGTCCGACACTGGTGGAGGCATTTTCTTTCTTGATGCCTGGGGCAAGTAGAATTGTTGAGCCCTCTTGATGCACAGCTCATTTGCTTATACTTCAATCCATTTACTTATAGTATCCCTCATTAATTACAGGTAATTGACCACTCTGATGGTGTAGAGGGATAAAGCCCTAACTGTGACTCTGGCAACCTGAGTTTGATTAGCGGTTTGAGTATTTGACAGAGGTGGCAAGAAGGATGGGATATTCCTATCCTAGGGGGAGAGTATCTGCTGACATATCTCTAGTTAAGTGCTGGTGGAAGCTGGTACTCAGGGAAGTTGGATTTCAAGCTGAGGTGGTGGGATATATGGTCAAGTGTACACTTCTTAGGGACAGAAGGGTGGAGCACATTATAGTTTCCTAAGCTCAGTCAATTCTAGCTGGTGTTAAGCAGTTAGGGCAAGGATAGGCCAACCAAAAATTCCCAGACCCTCTGGATGATGATAGGACTTCCAAGGCTCGGCACATACCTCTGTTGAGTGTAAGTATAAAACCATAAGTTGACTCCTTAGATGGCAGGTGGATGTGGTTTTTGGGTGGGGAGGAATAACATGAGGGAAAAATGGAGGTCTGGATGAAAAAATAAATAAATATCAGGCAGTAATTACCTTCTTCCTTCTCTAGTACTGCCATGAAGTGTGGGTTGACATGTCTACATCTGTCTATTAACTCTATCAGTTTCATCATAATTTCTTCCTGTATGGTCTCATAGTCTGTGCACTTCACACAAATCTCCAGTGTGGTTCCACAGTTCACTGATATCATCAGAAAGTCGAGTCAGAGCTACCTCCATCCGTTGAATTTTTGTATTGGTTTGAATAAGAAATTTGTTGAAATTCAAGCATGAAATCTAATATTAAATGAACAGGTTCTAAAGGGATCAATAGCCCTGGTTTGCCAAGAAACGTTCTACTGACGTGACCTTCTAATCATTGAGTGATTTCAAAAATTTAAATAGTCCTGTTTTTTTCCCCTCATAGGAAGCCTGGTTGGGAAGGAAGTGGAGCAACCAAGCAGTGAGGTTGAGAGAATGAATGGTCCGGTGCTGCTGACCCGTTTGGTGGATCAAAAGATCCGGAACTGGGTCCAGATGCCAAGGCTGCACCAGGAGGTGACGATGCAGGGTCGGAAACCAAATTTGTCGAGGCCAGTAAGGGGCAATGAGAATCAACTTGGCCCTCAAGACGGTGGCTTTCTGAATGACTTGTGGAATCAAGGGAAAGGGAGGAAAAGCGTACAGAAGTCCCCGGGCCCAATCCTGGGTTAGAGAGTCTCTCAGGGGTTGGCCTGGTAGGGGAAAGAGGGTGAAGAAATCGGGGCACTTGTTGTTTTGGGGTGTAGCAAAAAGATCGCAACAAGGTGTGCCCCACTTCAGAAAAATCTGATCCACTATAGATTGATTGAGAGACCACTCGTGAGGCATGAGAATGGCTCTGCTCAGCCTGTCCGCCAAGAGGTTGGACCTGCCGGGGATGTGCGTTGCTGCCAGAAACCGATGAGAGGAGATTGCCCATTGCCAAAGTCTGAGAGCTTCTCGACAAAACGGATAGGACCTGGTCCCGCCCTGCTTGTTGATGTACCAGACCATGGACATGTTGTCCGTTTGCACTGCAATAGTCCACGCGGGAAGAAAGTCGTTGAGGGCTTGCAACATTAAAAGCACCGCTCTCATCTCCAGGACATTTATGTGCAGATGGTATTCTATGGGTTGCCACGTCCCGTGGACCATCCTGCCCTGATAATGCCCCCCACCGATCAGAGGCATCCGTAGTGACTGTGGCAACCGGAGGAGGGGGAACAAATGGTCGGCCCTGATGAAGAAGAGGGGAAGATATCCACCAGTTCAGATGAGTCCTGCACAATTGTGTGACTAAGATTTCGTGTCTCATCGGAAGACTGTGGAACGACCACTGAGTGAATAACATCCACTGCAGAAGACGCATGTGGAAGCGAGCCAGAGGTAGAAGAACAATGGCCACCGCCATAAGACCTAGAACTTTCAGTATCAATCTGGCTTTGACTTTGCTGCTCTGCAATAAAATCCGAACGTATTTTTGGATGTCCAGAATTCTCTGATCTGTTAGTCTGGCTAACAACTTGACGGTGTTTAATTCTGCGCCTATAAAGGTGATAGATTGGCAAGGCCACAGAGAAGATTTTTCGAAATTCACTGAAATTCCCAAACTTTTGCAAAGCTGCAGAGTGTAGTCTCTGGTCTGAAGAAGCTGATGCCTGGTGGAGGCGGAGAGGAGCCAGTCGTCCAAATAAGGAAACACCTGGAATCCTTGACGTCTCAGGTGAGCTGTGACCACTGCCATGCATTTGGTAAACACTCTGGGGGCTGAAGTGAGGCCAAAGGGCAGGGCTCTGAATTGATAATGACTGGTCCCTAGCCGAAAGCGAAGAAACCTCCTGGAGCGCCAGTGAATCTTTATGTGATAGTACGCGTCCTGAAGGTCTATAGAGCACATCCAGTTGTCCTTGCCCAGAAAGGGCAGAATGGACTGAAGCGTGACTATCCGGAATCTTGCCTTCTTGACAAATCTGTTTAGATTGCTTAGGTCTAATATTGGTCTCCAATCTCCCGTCCTTTTGGGGACCAAAAAGAATCTCGAGTAGACGCCGGATCCTATTTGGTCTGCCGGAACAGTCTGGATGGCTCTTTTTTCTAGGAGCTTTGTAACCTCCTGTTCTGCCAAATCCCTTTGACCGGGTGAGATGTCTGGAAGGGATTGGTGAGGTATGGGATACCTTTCGAAGGGGATTTTGTAACCCTCGGATATGATCGACTGTACCCACATATCTTGTGAAAGGGAACGCCAGGCTACTGGGTACAGCAAAATCCTTCCCCCGACTGCCTCCAAGGGTGGACAGTCGGGCAACACCTCAGGGATGCTGAAAGGGCTTCTCAGGAAGAGACTCCCTGTTGCCCTGGTTCTGAGGACCCCCTCTGCCCCTAGGGCGGCGTTATTGTTACCCCTCTGCCTCTGGGGTAAACTGACCATGTGTGTCCGGCGCTGCTCCTTGGACTTTGGAACCACATCTTCCCCTTCTGACCCTTGGGATAGGGTCTAGAAGGAGTGGAAAATGGACTCCAACGGCAGAAAGAGTTTTGCCGTCCTGCTCACACCTGGTCAAGGTTTCCTTCACCTGAGGTCCGAACAAAGCCGAACCGTCAAAGGGGGTATTGGTGAAGGGCGCCTTAAAGGGGTCCGCAAAATTACAAAGCCGCATCCAGGCTTGACATCTAAGAGCACTCCTGTGCCTGCGGCTCTTGCTCCATCGGCTGCATAGGATATGAGCCGCATGGAGGAGTTGATTAATGAATTCAGGATTGCTAGCTGTGAGGCAATCTTTTCTTGAGCCCCAGCAGCAGAAGGATCCTGGACCACTTCACCTAGTTCCTTGAGAATATCTCTTTGAAGCCTGGTGAAGTGACAAAGGTAGTTCAGCTTAACGCATAGCAAAGGTCGCTGAAGAAAACATCCGCTTTCCATACCTGTCCATGGTCCTAGAATCTTTGTTAGGAGGATGAACAGGTACTGAAGGATCCACAAGTTCCTTCTTGGTGGCCGCCACCACCATAGCATCCACAGAGACACCCTTAGAAAGAAACTGTTTGTCTGAAGGGGCCGTAATAAATTTGGATGGTCTCTTGGGGACCGGTTCCACAGAATCTGGAGCTGCCCACGCCTTCCGAGCCACTACCTGCATAAGTGGGTCGAAAGGCGGAGACACCCAGGAGGTGGAGGGTCGGGATCCAAAAGCCTCCAGGTATACCGACTCATCCTCGGAGGGGTCAATGGAGGGCCAGTTCCCCCTCTGTTTGAGGAGCTCAAGGATGTCTGAAAAGGAGACATCCTCAGAGGGGGACCGTGGGGAACCCTCCGACTCATCTAAGTCGGTATCAGATGTTGTAGACTCAGGGGAGTCTGTGTGTTTCCTCTTACACGTCTTCTTCCGAGGGGGTTCCCCTGCAGGATCAGGAGAAACCTCGGAAGAGGAAGTTATTCCCAATGGGGAAACCTGGGGCGATGGATCCCTGGGCCTGAGAGCAAGAAGCTGGCAAGAGGCATCTACAGGCACCGAAGAGGAAGGAGCTAAAGGGATGGACCGTTGACCTGGCTCAGGTGCCAGGACACTCCTCACCACCTCAAAGGCTCCCCTCCCCGGGAGGCCGGAATATTCCCGTTCCGAGGAAATAGGAATTCCCGGCTCCACTGAGAGGGAAGGCTCCGAGGCCGATGTCGGTGCCGAGCTTACCAAAGCCGAAGCCCCAAGAGGGAGAGCGGGGTCGGACAAGGGTCCGATGCCACTAGCCCCCTCGGAGCCGACAAGGGAAACTCGACGACCGGATCCCTCCAAGGAAGGTCTCATGGAAGAGATCGGAGCCGAAGACGACGGAGCCAAAAGGGGATGTATCGGCTTCGGCGCCGACACGGTCGCTGTCCCGAGAAGCTCCGGCTCCGAACTCTGGAGGGGAGTCGGAGGAGGAAGTTCAAGGGGTAAAGCAATAGCCGAAGTCTGCTGAGACGGGCTATGGAGCATTTGGGCTAGTGCCTGTGACTTCAACAGCCTGCTTACCACCCTCTCTAAATCGTGGTCAGACAGCCTGGAAGATCTCGAAGATCGGCTCCGATGACTCCGCTCCGACAAAAGAGGAGACCCCGGAGCCGAGTGGATAGACTCCAAAGAAGGGGACCGAGATCTCTTCCTGGACGAAGCCATCGGAGCCGACGTCCTCTGGGTTCCAGATGGAGCCGAAGGCTTCTCGGCTCCGATACTGGATACGTCGGCCCCAGCCGGAGCCGACAAGGCAACAGCAGATTGAGTGTCGGAACCGATCGGAACCGACACTACCACCTCAGAAGAAGAAAGATCGGCTCCGGCCGGAGCCGATCTCGACTCGGGAGTCGGAGCCACCGGGGAAGGCTTAGAAGCTGTAGCCTGAACCCTAGGTGACTTAGAAGGTTTACTAGACCCAGTTTTAGTGGGTGAACCTTCTGGCTTTAGCAAGCCACGGAGGATCAACTTATTCCTCCTCTCCTGCAGGACTCTGTGGCTGAAAGAGTGACATAAGGCACAGGAGTCCTGCAGGTGTAAAGGCCCAGGCAGTAAACACAAGAAGTGTGACCGTCTGTCAGAGACATTTTCTGACAGCACGAGTCACACTTCTTGAAGCCTGAGACCTTTCCTTCCTTAGACATAGTCCAAGAAAAAATTCAAACTCACACACCCCAAACAGTCACACAATTAATCCCAAACACAGACACACAGATAGGGATTAGGAAAAGAGGCCTAGGCCTAACTGAAAAAATTTTTAAACTTTTTATAAAACTAGAAGTTTTTAACTATATGGAGAAATAGGGTGGGATGTAGAAACTCTACACACTATAAAGAAGGAACAAGGGAGAGATAAAACCCTGACTAACTGTTTGAAAAATTCAAACTTACCTGAGCTGGCAAAAAAGAGACCTCTTCGCAAAGCGGCAAACGAGATCTGAGGTAGTCCCGCCTTGCATCATGGGATATAGGGTTGCCTCAAGCTGGTAAAAGGAGTTCTCAAGCTAAGCAAGTGCCGAGTCGGAGCCGAACCCATCCAGCAAGAATGAAGGCGAGATTGACAACTTAACATTTTCAGTTACTAAATCTTTGTAACTGTAGTTTAAGTATATTTGTATTATTTATTTGTCAGATACCATGTGGATGAGTTGAATTTTGCAATGTACCCCCATCTTAGTAGGTGGCTTAGTCCTGTCCTGCTCAACAAGCATTCTGTGGCCATTAGTCTGCTTTAATAACTTATGCTGCATAAAAATTCCAACTTACTGTACCAACTTAAGAGGGGAAGATTTACTACTCCTGGACAGCTTTTTACCTATGTGATGGCTTTATGATTTTTTTCCTATTTTCTCCTCACCAGTACAAAAGAATTAAAGTCCTAAGCGAGTAACTGCACATGAAAAGAAAATACATAACTGTCAACTCATTTGGCCAGTTGTAAGTTTCATTAACCATATTACTTTAATCCTTTAAATGTCAGCATAGGCATTAAATCCTATGTCCCACAACAAAATTCAGAAATCATTACTCCTTATGTCCAAACAATATCCAGGCTTTTGTCAGAAGCAATTATAATATCTTCTAAGCCAGATTTCTATTTAAAGGGAAGCATTGACTCTATTATGATCATCAAGCTGGAAACGAGGACTATCAAGAATCGGTAGCACATGTCCTCTGGGCAATTAGTCCTCTTTATCCATCTTGACTAGCACCCTGTCCTCCTGCACACGACTGTTTGCATTTTTTTTCTCTAATTTCCTTTGTCTCTCCTGCATTTGCTGCTGAAAGACTAGGGTTTTAAAGGGAACCTGGTAAACTGCATACACACTTTAATGCTAGAGCACATATCTGTCCCATCTGTTGGCATGGCAGGTTTCTATATTGCTCATGGTGCAACTTCTCCAAGGCTGCTTTGGCTTCCCAAGAGGTTGTGGTGATGGAATTAAATAGAATCTTAAAAACTGAAGGATACAAGAGTCTAAATGTAATATTTAAACTTCTGCAAAGCTTTATGACCTGGATTTGCAAAGTTCTTCATAACTAGTGAAAAATTATTATCCATGTACACTCTACTCTAATGAACTTTGAGGTTTACACCTATCTTCCATAGTCTGTCTAACAATATCTCCTTTTACAGATAGGTCTGAAACTTGTCTGACACTGGTGGAGGCATTTTCTTTCTTGATGACTGGGGCAAGTAGAATTGTTGAGCCCTCTTGATGCACAGCTCATTTGCTTATACTTCAATCCATTTACTTATAGTATCCCTCATTAATTACAGGTAATTGACCACTCTGATAGTGTAGAGGGATAAAGCCCTAACTGTGACTCTGGCAACCTGAGTTTGATTAGCGGTTTGAGTATTTGACAGAGGTGGCAAGAAGGATGGGATATTCCTATCCTAGGGGGAGAGTATCTGCTGACATATCTCTAGTTAAGTGCTGGTGGAAGCTGGTACTCAGGGAAGTTGGATTTCAAGCTGAGGTGGTGGGATATATGGTCAAGTGTACACTTCTTAGGGACAGAAGGGTGGAGCACATTATAGTTTCCTAAGCTCAGTCAATTCTAGCTGGTGTTAAGCAGTTAGGGCAAGGATAGGCCAGCCAAAAATTCCCAGACCCTCTGGATGATGATAGGACTTCCAAGCCGCACATACCTCTGTTGAGTGTAAGTATAAAACCGTAAGTTGACTCCTTAGATGGCAGGTGGATGTGGTTTTTGGGTGGGGAGGAATAACATGAGGGAAAAATGGAGGTCTGGATGAAAAAATAAATAAATATCAGGCAGTAATTACCTTCTTCCTTCTCTAGTACTGCCATGAAGTGTGGGTTGACATGTCTACATCTGTCTATTAACTCTATCAGTTTCATCATAATTTCTTCCTGTATGGTCTCATAGTCTGTGCACTTCACACAAATCTCCAGTGTGGTTCCACAGTTCACTGATATCATCAGAATGTCGAGTCAGAGCTACCTCCATCCGTTGAATTTTTGTATTGGTAGATTTAATATAGCTCTCAAGTTTGTTACTAATTTTAAACATGTCTTTGTATATTGAGGCTGGTTTTCTCTTCCAGCAAACACTTAGCACACTCCCTGTTTGGATCTGCCACTGTTCTACTGACGGTGACCTTCTAATGCAATCTGAGTGATTTGCTAAATTGGATAGCCTTCCGTGTTTTGTTTTTTTTCCCTTTCCTCTGCAATCTTCTGTTGTTGATGCTTTTTTTTTTGCTTTGTGGCATTCATAAGAGTTTTCTGGTCACTGTTTTGATTGGGTATATCTTGATTAGCAAGTGAACACTTTAATAGTATGTGGAGATAAACTGACCTGCCAGTTACTCTGCTGCCATATCCAGAAGTCTCCAGTGATCAGAAAGGAAGTTGTTTTCATTAATGCAGCCAACAGTATTCACAGGGATGAAGCCATGATTCCCCAGCACACTGCTGTGCACTTGAGATACAGAGCAGTTCATCAGCTGTGACAACAGGTTTTTCATGGGAAAACCTTTCTGACTGAAACATTGGTATTTTCAGTTTCTAATATCAGAACTTTTTTTATACATGTTGTTGGAGAAGAAAAGTATGTTAATTTTGAGACTATAGCTGGTCTATGTGCTCTGGGTTAAATATTCTAGGTTAGAGATACTATATTATGGAAAGATTCTGCTGCAATACACCACTGAAAACCACAAGTGTGTTCTGGAGTTTAGAAGTCAATCAGTTCTTGCAGAAAATGTATTATCATGGTTAGAGGGACACTGTACAGTACTGTCTGCCTCTCATAAAGTAGTGGATCACAAAGGATTTGGGCCAGCAAAAAACTCAGGTTTAATTTCCACTTTCAAGATTAGGCTAAAACATTTACCAAAAGTGTGCTTTTCTTGGGACCTTGCAAAGGAGCTCTTTATTATGATGTCCAGTCCTATAGGTGCTGTAGGTATGGGGATAGTGGCCATATTATCTCCCAGTGTTAAGTAACTTGGTGTGAGAGATGTGGGGGGGTAACATAATTAAGGGGTACTGTCTTAATAGGTACCTGACAACAAATGCATCATTGTATGCAGCTGTACAGAAGGGGATCCTTTGGGATCTGAATCCCCCAGACAGTGCCATGGTGACAGCGGAGGCACACATTCATACTGAGGAAGGAACAAAAGGTCTGCTACATGAGTTACTCCAGGATTCATAAGAATTAAGTGGTTCTTCTTCTTTTGGGTTTTCCACAGCGGATCATCTCTCTGCTCATGATTGGCAGTGGAGATTTACAGTGTCGAGTTGCTAGCCCGGCACCCAACCTTCCACAGAAGGCACACACGTGCACACACTCATGCCTAGGGCCAATTTAGAGTGTCCAATCCACCTACAGCATGTCTTTGGGATGTGGGAGGAAGCTGGAGCACCCGGAGGAAACCCACGCAACCACAAGGAGGACATGCAGACTCTGCACAGAAGGCACCCCAGTCGAGAATTGAACCGGAGAATCTCTTGCTGTGAGGCGGCAATGCTAACCCCTGCACCACTGTGGCCACCCCATAAGAATTAAATGGTTAAAACATAATAACAGATTTGCCAGTTTATATTTCAGTGCATCCTTAGAGGATGTTATCAGGACTCATTGAAACAGCTATCAAAGAAGAGCATCCATGGGGGATGCTAGAGTGAACACAAATATAGAAAAGCAGTAGACAAATCAATGTGGCTTGCAGGACTATAGGAAATTTAACTACAAATAGTGCCAGATCATGGAAGAGGAGACAAGGAATGTTGCTGGAATTCAAAATACTGTCTTTTGATATCATACGCTCAGAGCTATCATTTATAAACTTACAGAATGTGGAATGTTTTTCCCATTTTTGGAGTGTACCTTCAGTGTGGTTTGTGTGGATAGACATTTGTTCCAGGTCTGGTATTTTGTTTTCCAAAGAGTGGAATATTTTGGATTGTGCCAGAGGGATCTTTGGGTATGATGCAAAGAGAAAGTGTAGTTATTTGTAAGAATACTTACGAAACAGTAGCACTTTAAGGAGAGCTTGTATTATAACAGCAGATAATAACATTTGGGGTTTACTAATCTTATATGCCTTGATTTCCAGTCAGAAACGTAATCAGCTGTGTCTCAGTTTCCAGCATCAAATTCAATGTTGATCTTGTAGGGCTATTCTTTCAAACCTTGACTGGTGCATGAGGTTCCCATATAGCATCAATATTATTAAGAGCTTTCTTCAGTTCCTTAAGCCCTCATAGGGGTTTGTGATTGTAGTACAGTAATATGTAAATATCAGTACAACAACAGTAACAGAAAATTCCAACTGTATAATTGTACAAAAAAAGAAATAAAGCTATATGATTCTTGAAAGGGGGAACAAGGGAGGTTAGCTTTAGTGTTACAGTCATCTCTTCTTCAGGATCTAGTGTTATAATAAGCATTTCTGCAAATAGCTGTATTATCTTGTAAATTAACATTTGGGTAGATGCATGAGCAGTATTATAGAGAATGGAGGACGACACTTGCAAGAGCCCTTGCAGCAGAGCCATACCAGAATCTCTCCTACCCCAGGACTGAGTGCCCAGCTTATAGCTTTGAGCAAAGATATGAACTGTAGACCTTATGGCAGCTTCTAAAATATCTTCTTCAGAAATATTTCTTAAATATACTGCTGATGTACTGGAATGAGGTCTTATTGTGCCCCTGAAAAGGTTTATTATATTTGCCACACCAAAAGGCAATGCAGTGGGTCGGCCACTTAAAAATATATGTTTATTGACTGGTAGGTCACATTTCCCCTTTTCAGAAAGTTGTGAAAAGTTGATCAGGTGCTGTGAGATTGTTACTCCTTCTTGTAAGGTATCTCATTTGTCTGAAAAAATCCAGCAGATTTAACTGGTGCTGCCCATCATTTTTATTATTTGCACAAATGACTGCAGTCGAATAGATTGGCTAACAGTCTACTGAATCTACTTTTGACATGAAAATCAAATTTGCCTTCATTATCATTCTTCTACTGTGAGATGATATATAAGACATTTGAAAGCCTTCTGCTGCAATTAACAGCAACCTCTCTGGTACGTTTGGCAGTTTACTGCAATGGATGTAAGCAATGACCTGAGCTCTTAACATGTTTAATTCTTTAGTGTCTGGATTTGATTCAATTACCATTTGTCTGCTGTGTGAATCTGAGTAAGTCACTTAACCAGATATTATTGCTCGGCTTTCACTGAAAATGCATGCCAACCCAGCTTCACAACTCAATCCAATTAATAAAAAAGCAGCTTCCTCGATATTGTCTTTACTCTGCTGTATCTACTGGTTTTAAATGGATAATGGTTAAGCTCTTTGCCTGTCAGACAGAAGGTACAAAAACATGCTGAAGTATTTCCATCTCAGACTTGCCCAAGAATGTAGTTGTGGGCAGCAGCACACATGCTAGATGGTGCCCTATAAGGGGAAGAGTTGTATAGACCAACTGCTTTGGGCATCTACTGTGGTGCACAGTATCCTCAAGATATGAGAACATGGATCACAGACTGCAAGCTGTGGCAGGCCTAGCCACCCCATTGTGCAAAATATGGCTCTAGATGATTTGGTTGTATTGAATAATGTCACTAAATGGGGATTTGCTGATAAGTGGCTTGAGGACCTGGCCTACTCTGACCTGTACCCAGGATCCATGCTAACTGTGGGAGGGGTGTACTGGCTGGCTGGCTGGTGTCCAGTTGCCCAGCTTGGGTTACCTGGGATAGCTTTGTTGAGTAAAAGCTGGACATAAAACCAGTCAACCTGTCAAGCATGAACTGATAATTGCTACACTCATTGTAGGTTCACTGACAAGCTGCAGCTTGGAAGTGGATGACAAGATGGTAAGGAGGAGGTTGGACATACTATACATCCAGGAGACAAGGTGGAAGGGCAGTGCAGCAAAGCCACTTGGCTTGGGATCCAGAGTCTACTACTCAGGAGGAGGACAAACTAGAAATGGTGTGGGAATTGTGGTGAGAGTCTTCAGAAGACAGGGAGGGACATCATAAGAATTAATGACAGACTCTTGGCAATCAAAATCTGCTGCAATGATAGGGCATTATTCATAATCTCAGTGTATGCCCCACAGCAGGGTTGTGATAGTGAAGAAAAGAGTCCATTCAAACAGCAGTTGCATGATGTACTAGATAAAGCAGGACAACATGAATTAGTGTTGATAATGGGTAACCTGAATGCACATATCAGGACAGATGGAACAGGATATGAGGAATGCCTGTATAAACCTGGGTAAAGCAACAGGAAAAAAGAAGGAGAGGCCATTCTAGACTTCTGTCTGGCAAATGGCTTGATGGTGGCAAACACATGGTTCCTCAAGAGGGACAGTCACATGATCACATACAAGAGTGGCCAACATGCAACTCAGGTAGACTTCCTCTTAGTAAGGAAAGGGCACTGGGGTAGAATCAGTGATTGCAAAATCAGCCCTGGTGAAACAGTTGGACCACAGCATAAACCACTGGTTGTCACAATCAGCTGCAAGAAATGGTCAGAGAAGGCTCTAAGGTCAACAGTTACCAGGCTAAAGACATGGAAGCTGACTGGAGAGAAAACACAACAGTTCAAGAAGTTACTCAGGGCTCTAGCACCTCAAGAAGAAGAAGAGCTCAGATGTAAAACTGGAAAAAAACTTAAGTATCAGCTAATAAAACCACAATGTGGATAAACAGTTAGGTTAATCAAGCTGTGAATTTCAGTAAAAATTCCAGTAGATCAGTGAAGCAATAAAACAATTAAAACAAGACAGTTCTTTGAGAATTTCACTGTAGAAATTAAATGAAAAACTCCAGTCTTCTTTTCTTCTAGTATCTTTACTTCGGTTCCAAGTAGAGTAAGAGGCAGGTAAGCAATGTGTTTAGTTCCACAGAAGCAGACTCAAAATCATTATGTTCATTGCTAACATCATAATAAGACTTAGGGAAAGGGTAGGCTAACTTCTTATTTTAGTCATTTTCATCTCTAAATATTTTTTTACGCTTTCTATCTAGGTTACTTTTAACAAATTGTTCAACCGTGTTAAATACAGCTTCATATTTATCTGCATTTGTCTCAAACAGTAAATCATCCAGTATTTCATTATTTAAAACATTCAACTCATCTAAGTTTGTTAATACATGTATTATTAACCCTGACAATAAATGCCATTAATTCACAACCAAAATTGTCAAAAAGCTTTAAAAGTTCATCTGTCGCTGTTTCCTCAACTTTCAAGCCATTAAGGAATTTATAAACATGCAGGCCCTTAGGTACCCTTTTAGTTTTAATGCTCTCATTGAGGTAACAGTTATCACATTGCAAAGCGCGTACCTTAATAAGTTTGTTCTCAAAATCTTCCATTTTAGTCCTGAATGATGTACCAGTAACTTGTTGGTGAAACAAATTGTTTTCAGTTAGTAGGTTAACTTCCTTACAAGCCCAGTAATTAAAATTAAAACCTTTAGCATTTTCCAGTCTAAACATGGTGTCCTGGTGCCTTCCATCTTCCTTTTGTGCATCACATGATCACATGAAGTCAGGTGTTCGAGAAAATTCATCCTGATTGGCTAATCTCATTTCCTTGCATGTGATACCTTCTGCATCTTGGTTGAGTCATCTTTTTTGACCCACTGCTTTTGCTTTACATTTGTAATATTGCATACTGAACAAGAAGAAAATGATTGTCTTTCAGTAATGAAGGCCAAAATACTAGTTCTGTCACCTGTCTCTTAGTAGATGCAGAACCTGGGTGACCACGATGCAAAATCTGAATATATTCATGTTGTAAGGAAGCAGGAACAACAATTTTAGGACCTTTGAAAATAATGCCATCTTCCATCAACATCTCATCTCTATAAGGAAAGTAGGTTTGCACTTCAGGTGGTACACCAGATTACTTTGACGGCCATCCAACATTAACGTAGTGGTTAAGCTTTTGCAAAATTGGATCAGTCTTTGTGTATTCTCTCAGCTCATTGAGTCTAGTGGTAGAAAAAATACTCACTTCCATTACATCAAAGTCAAAATTCTATGCATCAAGCTGTTCCATTGAATTTCTGGGTGAGCTAGATAATGTATCAGCCAGATAAAGTAGTTTGCCATTTTTTATAGACCATTTGAAGTTATACTTTTGCAATTTGAGCAGCATTCTTTGCAATCCCACTGGAGCTGAATGCATAGGCTTCTTTAGAATAGTAACTAGGGGTTGGTGATCAGTTTTAATCTGAATATCTCAACCATAGATATAATCATAAAACTTTGAAAATGCAAAGACTGTTGCTAAAAGTTCTTTCTCAATTTGAGCATACTGAGTTCTAGATGCATAGGCTACTGGTCTGCCTTCTTGAAGAATGATTATGCCAAGACCAAACTGTAAAGCATCACAGGAAAGAGTGACTGGTTTATTGACATCATAGTGTCTTAATGTAGGTGGGGTGGCAATTTTCTGCTTAAGGTCTTCAAATGGCTTCTGGTGCTGTTCTAACCAAGACCATGTAACATTTTACATGTCAGCTCTCTTAAAAGTGCTGTCAATTCACTGAAGTCAGGTATAAACTTGCTTAAATAGTTGGCCATGCCTAGGAAATGCTCTAGAACATAAATATTATCTGGTGCTGACACCTCAAGAATAGCTGCTTGTATAAAAATATCGTACTCTTGCTCAGATATTCTCCAATTTTCTGCAATATTCTGATCAAATAAAAGTGGTAAGGGATTTTAAAATCCGTCTGCCATATTAACACATATCAGTGAAGGGTTTTGCAAATATGCACGAATACACACACACACATACACATATTTCAGAAATTTAGGCCAGTATTTGTAACTTTGCCCAATACCACAACAAGCCTCTGAATAACTGAACTTTGCAAAATAAGTCTCTTGGGCACTGTAATACTCTTGAAATTGCTGTACTACAAGAAATCACCTTTGTGATACTTCAAATAATTCTAGTTATGCCCTTGATACAATATGAAGTTGTAGTTATGCCAAAATACAGCACTTTGCCAAAAACATGCAGTCACCTTGCTATATTTATACTTAATGTGCCTTTTTTGCCTTTATTATATTTGTTTTGCTCGTTTAATCTCTTTTCAAGCCCATTGTAGTTTTCTTGTGCTCGTTTTACACTAAACATGCCCATTTTGCCTCAAACATACTCGTTTTGCTTTAAACATACTTGTTTTGCTTTTCTGATAATTGTTTTACACATTTCCCTTAATTAATAAACCTTTTGTACTTCCTGCTTGCCTAAAAATGTGGTTTGTGGCCTTGTAATGCTCTATTTTATCTTTTTTATAAACTAAGCTGCCCGTGCAAGTTTTCATTACCTTAGGATCTTGTCTGCCTCTTTTTTGTGCTCATTTCTCTCAGATTACCTTCACTATCATCTCTACACCGCATGGCTCCAAATAGCAATCTCTGGTATCCCACTTCTGACACCATGTCACTCTCCTACTAAGGATACAATAGAAGAGTCTTCATGGGTTCTGTTCAAGCAGCTTTATTACATAAAAACAGATCATGATAGACATTTACTGACTTTAACTTAGGTAACATATATAAACTAGTCATTGCAATCATACACTTTACTCTCTGGCTGCACTCTCAAAATGGCACTAGGAATAGCACATGCCTGCTATTTATATGTGCATGTTCAGTCTTTGATATGCTTCTTAAAGATACAGCACATACCTCTGTTCTACAAGATGGATAAGTTAGAGGTTCATAAGTTCATACTAGACTAACTGCTCTTGCGGGCCATTTTTAAGTCTAGCCAATTACCCCAGGTGAGAATCAAACCCTGCACCTTGTGTCTGTAAGGTAAACACCTTAACCATCAAGCCAACCTTCCTCCTCTGTTTCATACTTTATATTTCACTCCTTCCCCTTTTCTGCTTTCTGGATATTTGTTTTTAAATCCTATAGAGATTTTTTTTTATTAAATACCCTTGCAGGTTAAATAGCACTAACTGCATTATAGTGGAAATGCAGCACTGCAGTAACGAAGCATGCAGTAAATGCACAGTAAGTGGCATACAGCAAGAAGAAAGTATTGCAGAAGGAGGCTATACACTAGTATAATGTACTGAATGCCATAACTGACTGTAGCTAAAGCAGTGCTATAAAACTTGTGAATGTTCAAACTGAAAGATGTCCTACAATAATGTTTACAGTTCTAATCCAATAAACCTCATAATACATTGCAAGTGGATACCCCTATAGGTGCAGTATGCTGGCTACATGAGTAAAACATCAGAGACCCATAACATAGCCAGGAGAGGGCTACTGGGCAGAAGACAGTCCAGACTGACTCTTAAGTTTTAGTGGATATTCCTCATGGTGCGGCTTACTGACTATATGAATGCCAGGAGGAGTTAATAGTTGCATAACATATGTAATACTATACAACATAGCCCTTTGGCTGTTTGAATGCCACTGGGGGCCAGTACTTATGTTGAATGGCTTACAGACCCCACAGCACAGGAGGGTTGGACCAATATAGACCAGTGGCAAAAAAAAAACTTGATCATCAACTGATGTTTCTCACTGGAATAGCTTTAGTATGAGTGCTTTAGGTGGCAAGTAGTTGGGCACTATGACATGAAGAACCCATATCATAGTTTGGAAGGATTTAGTGAGCAGAGTTGGTGGCCAAATTGACCAATAACCATTACTAGATATCCCTATATGCATAACCTCTTGGTCAAGTACCACAGGTATCTAGTAGTTCTACTTGATGTCTTATAGACCCATAGCATAGAGAGGCAAGCTTGAGTGTCCAGAGAGGTAGGAAGCGTGAACACTGACTACCAGTAGAAATTCCCCACAGTTACTAGCTGTTGCCTCTGAGGGTGCTACAGGTGGCTAGTGGGTGCACCAAATGTCTCCAAGACCCAAAACACAAGTAGGAGACTTGACTGTACATGTAGAGGAAAATCCATACTGAACATTTATCATCACTGGATTTTTATATGCATATTATGGGGCCAAATGAGTTCCAGGCATAGTTATTAGTTGTGCTAGGTGACTCAAAGATCTCATAGCATATCTGGGTGGGCTTCAATGCAGGGAGGAAAGGTCGGATTGAAACTTGATCTTTAACAGAAACATGGACTGGGTTAAATCTGAGTACTTATCCACAGACAATAGACAATTTCGGTACTTAAATGTCTGTAGTAATTTTTGCAGAACACACAAAACTGAGTATCTACTTTTAGGGATCTCCACTTCCAGTAAAGGTCTTCATGAGATCCCATGCCAGGAAGATATACAATTCTTGATATTCACAGGCATCAGTGACCCACTATTGACAGCACACAATTTTCTCTTGGCATCACTGGAGACATCATGCAGAAAATAAGCAATGTTTGGAGTCCCTGTGCCAACTCTGAGCCATAATCTCACTGTATTGTGTAGTGTTGAGAATGGATAATGGCCATTCTGCCCAGTTTGCATCCTTTACTGTCCTCTGTGGAATCAGAGTATGCAGAAGGGTATGGCTCAGGTCAGAGTTAGTTTCCAAACTGGTTAGTTTGCAGTGGAGCATTGCAAGGACTACAGTAATCTCTCAGTTAATCAGAACTTAAGCAACCAGAAAAAAAATCGAAGAAATACAATAGTCAGTTTTTCATGTGTTGCACTTTCTGTTTCCCCCCCGCAGAAATATACCTTATGTTTTTAGAGTTTTAGAGTTTTAAAAAGGAAGATGCAAATAAATTCTATCTCTCTCTCCCCAACCTGAGAACAAGTCAAAGTAAACAAGTCAAATCGCTAAAATGTCAACACTTGCTCCATACTCACTCAATCAGTTTACATCAGATTGCACATTCTCTCTCTGATCTCTAACACACACACACACACACACACACACACACACACACACACACACACACACACAGTCTCTTCAGCTTTCATACATGCATTCACTCACGCTTTCTCTCGCCGATCTCTCACACACACTCTCTTCAGCTTCCATACATCTCTCCGATCTCTCACACATTTTCACTTCTGCTTTCATACATGCATTCACTCTCACTCTCTCTATTCATTTCCTTCAATTCCAATCCACCCTACATGCCACTGAAAACCATTCCGTGTGCCATGCTTTCTAGCAGAAATATAAGTTTAAAATATTATTATTCCAGCCAGGCTTTTATTTACTGTAGTTCAATATTAAAATCAAATTAATGCAGTGTTTAAGGTATAGTGTAGTATAGGGTACAGTATCTGTCAGGTCTATTTTTAATAGTAACTCTCAAGCAAACAGAAACTACACTTATCCAGCATCTGTCAATCCCCATGGGTGCCGGTTAACTGAGAGTTTACTGTATTTTTATTGCTGAAAAACATCATATCCTGGGTGCTCAGCAAACAGCATGCACTTCTGTATTTTGACAATAAGGTTAATCACAGGTAGCTCTGACCAGATTCCATTGTACAGGACTCCTGGAAAATAGTGGAACCCTAGATCTGACACCAGCAAAGGTGCCTATAGAGACCTTATGTTGTAGATTCAGATGCAGCACCTTACTCTAATACTGGTGTTAGGCAACCTCAGCAAAAGTGCTGAAGAATGGCTTCCCTGGAACTCCACTGGGAATCAGCACAAAAAAGTGATATCAGTGTCTTTTTTTTTAAGTTTTATGAAAATGTTTCTTACAAATTTGAGCAGACTTATTGAGTTGAATTAATACTAAATTTAGTAAAAAAAAAATATATATATATATATATATATATATATATATATATGTCTGGAGCTCCTTGTATAGCAAGATGTCTGATCTAAATAAAGCAATGTTTTGCACAAGATGCTACATATTTAAGTCCTGAAATATATGTTCTTAATGAAGATGGAGTGCAATACTTAAAAAAAACCTGTGTGCATTTTCAGTATCACAGCCAAAAATGCAGTTTCTCTGCCTGGCATTTAAACAGCTTATAAAAGACAGAAGTTGTACTTTTTATCACTACCCAAAAATGTTGCTTTACATTATTCTGATGAATCAGTGTCCTGCTCTTCTGCATGGATTATTTGCCCATGCTAGTGTGGGCAGGAGTACAAAAGTATGACAGTTTGAGCAGCCCTGGCCATCATGTTTATAAGTTATTCAGTGCTGAATTTACTTGCATTGTCCGCACTACTACAATCCTGTTTAATCCATGATGATTGCTTATATGGACAGAAAGAGAGTGTGACCAACTCGGATGCAATTGTGACCAGACATTTGGAGTGCTGATGTTCTGATATTTCTAGTGCTGAATAGCCTTGCTTATCCATCAGTGAAACCAGATGATGAAAAGTCATCTTGTCCCCTGTCTGTCGCCACACACTCACATTTGACTGACACTAGCCTTACCTTACTCAGACTGGTTACACTACACTGACTACTCCCTTAACACATCTCTGAAAAGTGAGCTGAAAATACTACTTGGCAGTATGTCCTTTCAAAACAGGAGCATGTTTGGTAGTTGAAAGAAGAAAACAACTGCTCTTGGGGAAAATCAGGTAGTTAACTGTCCAGGGGGGGGGGTGTCTTGGGTTCAATCCAAATACAAAGGCCACTGCTTTAATTTCCTACTGAACTATTTATTAAAGGGAGTTTTTCTTCCCTTTAGAATCTAAATATTTTTTTTTATATTTCCAGGTCACTGGTATTTGTCATACAGGAATAGGACTAACACTTGGACATGTGCTACATTTTATTATATAATAGTGTAATAGTAGTGTGAATTATATATATAATACTTGTCAATATCTATTTAAGCTACTCTTGTACCCTTGTAATAATAAATACTAGAGGTTTTTCCTAAAATTTACACAGAGTAAAATTACAAGGCACCTAAACTTCTCTGTAAATAACTTACTTGCACCCAGCCAAACACACACACACATTCTCTCTTTCTCTCTCTCTCTCACACACACACACACACACACACACACACACACACAAACAGTAATTACAATATCCCAAGAGAATTATGAATGATTACCCTAAAAGTAAAAATACTGTGCATGTTACATTTTCAGCTAAAAATATAGAACTAAGATTGCTGAGGTCAGCTTTGTGTCAGTTATCTAACATTTATTGGGAAGCATTTAAAAACTGTACAAGTAAATGTAACCAATATATGATATTAATCAGAAGGTGGCAGAATAGATTTTTTAATTCTAGATATGAAATTCTCCTTTAACTCAAGCTGTGCTTTTCAACTTCTCGAGCAAACTGTGGACAAGAGGGCAAAGTCATGTTAGGTACAATAGTGTTTAGCACAATGGATGAAGAAATGTCTGTATTTTTTACTTCTGTAGCAGTGTGGCATATAACTTGTCTATGTGAAAAAAAAACACTTGGAACAAAAACATATTTGAAGTATTTTGAGAAATTCTAAATCTGCAGAAAGAGGGTACCAGTAAACACAAATTCATGCCAGATGTGTGTGTGTGTGTGTGTGTGTGTGTGTGTGTGTGTGTGTGTGTGTGTGTTTCACAAGGACTGTCAAAAAGCCAAGTGAACATTAACTTTGCACAAGCTTACATCTCATTCCCAAGCTCTGACATATTCTACATTGCTGAATAATACTATACTTAATGGTAAAAAAATAATAAAAATAAAAAAATAAATAAACTATTTTCAAACAACATTTTTTTACCACTGTGCAATAATAGAATGTATACATGCATATGTATTTACGTGCATTTGAACAGACTGGAATAAGTGGCTCTTCTTCTATAACCAGTTACAAAATACTCAAATAAGATGACAACAAACTGTAGTAAACCACAAAAAATGCAGTAAAAAAAAACAAGTATAACAATAGCAACAGTAAAATATTACATACGAAAGTAATAACAGTGAAATGAAGACATTTCCTGCCAGACCATTTCATAGACATCACAGCTGCAAAGACACTTCCCACATAATGAACAGTGACCTGACAGCACTGTAACAGAGGCACAAATCTTTAATTGGAGCAAACACATATGTTCTTACAAAAACAAATAACTTCAGTTGCAGACTCAAACAAAGAAAATGTGGCAAAGCTTCTGATTGTAAATGGAAGAGAATTCCAGATTTTCAAAGCAGACACAGGAAAGGCTCTGGTGCAGCAATCCGATGAAAACGATGGAAGGAACAGAGTTAAACACCAACAGGCAATCCATTCTTGACTGGATTTTAGCAAACAAATCCAATATTAGCTATGATGCTGGGTGTCTCCCTGACACACTAAGCTATCACTTCCCTACCTACTTAATTAGAAAACATATCACAATTCCTGAAACATTTCATTTCACTAGATTTGCAATAAAAAAACACTTTTCTTCTACCTTATTTAATACTGCTCTTCAACAATATGACTGGGCACCTCTAAAAACTCTTCAATTGGACCATGCCGTACAATACTTCAATAGTGCTTTACTACAAATACTTAATGATCTAGCCCCAATTAGGAAAATTCGTACCAAATTCATACAGCTTTCCTAGTTGATAAAAAATACAATTCTTCTACTAAAACAAAGGGACAGAGCTTGGTATCTCTTTCAGAATAATAGAAGTAAACAAAATCTCATTATCTACCAACAACTTCAAAATCAAACCAAAAAACGAATTAAACAAGACAAACAACCTACTTCCAAACAAGTCAGCTAAAATACTGGAAAAATGCCAAAAGATTCTGACAATCAACCTCCTTCTCAACCCAGGAAAACCCACTACTCCAGCCTCAGCTCTGACCAACTCAAATGATTGCATAGCCACTCAATTTAACTCCCATTTTATTAATTCAATAACATCTGTACTAAACAGAACCCCTAATATGCCTCTGTCCATACCTCAAACCTCCAACAACAATTCTACCCTCCTCTATCTCAAACCTATCCAAACAAGTTGTTAAAATTCTCCTTTCTAAACTATAACCTTGCACACTAGCTGCAGACCAGCTACCTGATGATTTTCTACAACTAGCTGTTACTTTCATCGCTTATCCTATATCTATTCTCATTAACTGTTTTATCTCTGAACAGTACATACCACTTCTCTGGAAAATATCTCACATCATACCTTTACATAAAGGTGGTCGGTTCCTCTACTGATGTATCCAACTACAGACCCATAGCCATTTTGTCACCACTTGCCAAAATCTTAGAAAACTATATACACAAACAGATCTTAGACCACTTTCTGTCAAATAATCGATTATCTAGAACACAGTATGGCTTTCAACCTAGGAATAGCACCAGTACAGCTCTAATCAGCTTTACTAATACTGTAAATCAGCTCAAAAACAAAGAACGACAAGTCTCTGCTACCTTCCTAGATCTGTGAAAAGCATTTGACACTGTATCTCATCACATACTTCTCAATAAACTGACTTTCTACCACTGCAGTTCTGAAGCCCTGATCTGATGTCATAGCTATATGTCAGATAGAAAACAAACCACTTTATGGGACAATAAACTCTCCCGCAGCTCTCTCTATGTGTAGGAGTCCCACAAGGATCTATCCTTGGCCCACTTTTATTCACAATTTTTACCAATGACCTAAACTCCTCAGCAAATGCAGCCTCAGTCATACAATATGCTGAAGATGCTTCCCTAATCTGCTCTGCCCCCTCTATCAACCAACTCCAAGAAAAACCTCAGGTAGCCCTCCACAATATTGAAAACTACTTATCAGCCCATTAACTTATACTTAACTCATTCACTCCGGAGCAGCTCAGGAAAAGCTGCCTGCTTAATTCCACCATAGGAACAACAGAGCAGCCTGAGCTCATTTTCAGAAAATTCATTTGTAATACCATACAGAAAACAAATGTTCATAACTCTTTAACTATAAGAGCTAGACTAAAAATGTAAACACGAAAGTTGTTCAGCACACACTGACCTTTCCAACAGTGTAAATGTTGATAGTGCATATCAAAGTCATTATTAAATATTTGGCAAGGAAGATTGATATTGTGCATATTTTTTACCTTTTGGAAAAGCCAAGCACAATATCTTGGTCAATGTACCATGCAGATCTATACAATTTGAATTTAATTTGTTAATATGAATATCAACTTTAAAATGATACATTAACCATTGCTGTGGGATGCTCCTTTCTTGAGATATTCACAAAAATATGATTAATATATTATTTCTCATAATTGATAAATAAACAAAGCATAATATCTCATCACCTGTAACAAACAGAGCCTACATATCAGTGTAGACGTTGTGCATCTGAATGTCAGCTTCAAAATGATGCATCATTTGTGTGATCACCATGTTCCCTTGCAAAGATATGGGCATAATAATGAGAAGTATTGTAAATGTATAATTTTCATAATCGTACAAGACTAAACAAACTGTGATATCTGTATATGTGGACAGTGCACAGACACAGTTATTTTACCATGTTGTAAGGAGTGACACTGTCTTCAAAATGAGGTATTACTTGGCACACTGACATGCTCCCTTGCAAAGTTATTTACCAAAATATGAAAAAAAATAATAGTTTCCATAACCTAATTCCAAACAAACTTTGATATCTGCACATGTGTTCAACATACAGGCACAATTATTTTACTATGTTAGAACTATCAATACTGTTTTCAAAATGAGGTATTACTTAGCACATTCAGACGCTCCCTTGCAAAGTTATTTACCAAAATATGAAAAAAAATCATAATTTCCATAACCTAAGTCCAAAACAAACTTTGATATCTGCACGTGTCCCACACATAGGCACAACTCTTGTACCATGTTGGAACCAGCAATACTGTCTTCAAAATGAGGTATTACTTGGCGCATTCAGATGCTCCCTTGTAAAGTTATTTACCAAAATATTTAAAAAAATCATAATTTCCATAACCTAAGTTCAAAACAAACTTTGATATCTGTATATGTTTACAAAATATATAAGCAGTTCTTTTACCATGTTGGAGCAATGAATAATGTCTTCAAATTGAGGTATTAGCACATTCAGATGCTCCATTACAAAGTTATGTACCAAAATATGAAAAAAATCATAATTTCCATAACCCAACACCAAAACAAACTTTGATATCTGTATATGTGTACAAAATAGATGCACAGTTCTTTTACTATGTTGGAACAATGAATTCTGTCTTCAAAATGAGGTATTACTTAGCACATGGAGATGCTCCATTACAAAGTTATGTACCAAAAAATGAAAAACAATCATAATTTCCATAACCTGAGTCCTAAAAAATGATATCTGTACTTGCGTACAGCATTCAGACCCAGTTGTTTTACCATGTAGACACATATGATTGTAAATATGCACATTCTTGGTGTAGCCAATATACTGCTGAATGGATACATGCAGAATGGTTACTGACATATTAGATTGTACATGCTAGCACTCTCCTGAAACAGTTTTTTTCTTTTTCATCATCTTCACCAGCTCCTTACCACAGTCATTTGCCAAACTCAGAAAAATATATTTTACACAACACATTTCCTAATAGAGTTTTACTGTTCCCTACTTGGTCATGGGTGTTTTCCATTCTTCTCACAAGCTGCATATTACCAATCCTGCATAGCTCTCCTCACACCATTGGGGAGGTCAGTCAAGGACAATGCAATGCCCTCCTCAGTTAGGTGAAGGCCATCCCTTCTGAACAGGTGAACATCTTCTGTGGTGATGCTGTCATGACAGATTGTAGATCCACCATCCCTTAGCATCAAGCCATGCATGAACCCATTCTGTAAATGTCTGGCCTTACGTGCTGCCCATTGACTATTTGCTGTTTTCTATATCTGCCGAGGAATTATGTCAGACCAAACAAAATGACAACGTGGCCACCACGACTGCAGATGTTCAAAAATTGCTGTGATTTGAAACCATAGCCTTCCAAGTGGTTGACTGAGGACATCATTCCTTCCAATGGGCAGCACAAGAATGTCGGGCTCAGGGTAGATGGAACACTAATTTCAGTTATCGCATCTGACCATCACTCAGGTTACAATAAGACCCATCAGTTTTCCTCAGTGCAGTATGTGCATATTGTTAACAGATGATAAATTATTCCAGAAAGTTGGATACATAAACAAAAAAATTATAATAACCATCACAGAAACCTGAACTATAGATAACCTATACTTGTTACACCATATCTGTATTATGATCTTCAGCAGTCTGAAGCAGTCAAGCACTACCCTGGTACATAAATTAATTAATTACCCTACCAACATCTTCATTACTACATGTTATACAGTTGTCCCAAAATGAAACATTCACCCAAATGACCCCTTTAGGAAAATGGTGAGATATGCACGATCACCAAAATGTTTTATATATATATATATATATATATATATATATATATATATATATATATATATATATATATATATATATATATATATATATATATATATGTGTGTGGTGTTGCTGCAGTAGCGTTGTCGCCTCACAGTAAGACATTGTCCTGTTAGATTCTCAGCTAGAGCGTCTTCTGTGTGGAGACATGCGTGACTGGGCGTTCCTTCGTTGAAGGTTGTGCATCAGGGCTGGCAACTCGGCACGTAAAAATCTACTGCCAATCATTAGCGGACCGGAGTTCTACTGTGGCGACCTGTAACTGGGAAAAAGCAGAAAGAAACAACATATATATATATATATATATATATATATATATATATATATATGTGTGTGTGTGTGTGTGTGTGTTTGTGTTGAGACATGCACAATCACCAAAATTATATGTGTGTGTGTGTGTGTATATACATATATAGATATATATATATATATATATATATATATATATATATATATATATATATATATTAGGGTTACCACCTGTCCCACTTTGCGAGGGACAGTCCCTCTTTGGGCAGTTGTGTCCTGCAAAACATTGTCAGAAAATGGCAAATGTCCTGAGATTTTAGGACAAAATTATTTTCTATATTTTATGCAATAGTTGCATAAAACAGTTATTCTGTATCTGAAACACCTAAATGTTATAAGAAACAGAATAAGGAACTAAAATGCTACAATAATAAACTTTTATTCATGCAAAAAACTGACGTTCTGTCCTTTGTACTGGCCGTGGGTATGTTTTGCCCTGCTAAATCTGATGTTTGTAGCACAAATGTCCCACTTTGCCCATTTGGAAAGGTGGCAACCCTAATATATATACACACACAGGAAGAAAAAAATCAGGGGGTTAGGAGGGTAGGCAGTTGATGAAGAATGAGGGGGGTTGCTTGCAATGACTCCAAGCAGAGAAAAAAACACAACCTGGCTTGTGCATTCATCAAAGTGATAATGACTTCTACTTCTGTGAATAACAGTGACAGCAGCTGAGACTTTTCCCAGAAAAGTGTTAATGACTAACTGCTATATTGTAACTGCACATATTGCTAATGACCTTCCTTTCATTACTGCAAAGGTATGCATGCTGAGACACAGGTGATAATTGCTGCAAATAAGCTGTCGAGTAGGCATTCATTATATTACATTGCGCAGCTGTTATGTAACACAGACACATTATCATCAGTAAGGAGAAGACCTGAGTCATTCAGTCAAATAGTATAACACTTAGATATTACAGAGCCCTTCCTCCCACCTTAATTCCACGCATGAGTGACAAAGCCAGGATAAATGCACAAAAAATATGGTAGCTCCATCCTGTCAGTAGTCACCTAGTGATAACCTTTATAAGGCAGCATAATCATAAATAGAATAATACAAGCAGAAGTGATTCCTTGTCTTCTGTGCTATATTATAAGTAATGTAACCCAATGTAATTTGCAGACTGACTGTCTAAATGTCCCCAGTAATCCCTCCAGTTGTTTGCATTCTGTATGCACAGGCACCAAAATGACACAAATTGGCCCAGCAGTCACTTCAGCAATGATACCATGTATGCAGAAGCACTTCCCTGATACACAATGAATTATTTCGCCAAGCAACATCCTCGTAATTATGTCCAGGTGTACATGCACCCAAAATGAAACGTTTCCACAAACATGTCTGGCATGGTAATCACACATGTTCAGAGTTGTGACATGAGTGCAGTGTAGGCAACTATACATTGCAGGAAGAAAAGTCATGCTTCTGTTCCTTGCCTCCATCATTCAGAAATGCCAGTGAAAGTCCTCACCACTCATCAGTAGTAACAGCCTATAGCTGGACAATACCCTGACAATTTTGTCACTATAATGAACATCTTAGCTGGCTCCAGATAAAGACAACTATGATTGTTGGCACCCAGGTGTAGAGCAGATGTGCATGTACAGATCCAACAAAACCGCAAGGACATCAAACCAAGAAAATTAAAGACTAAATCATTCCACTATTCTGACAGATTAGAATAACTATTCTTATATTCAGTAGCCACCCACTGCTCTGAGGTATCCTGTGCCATGCTTTTTGAACCACAAAAGACCCAATCCTATTTAACCTCTTTTTTTTCTTCCCAAACTAATAAGCAAATATCACTGGAGTGATAGGCTCCAAACTTAATGTAATCCTAGCCTATGGAACTAGCTACAACTATAGGCCAACCTTTGGAATTAGTTACTATAGGTCAGGACAAGTACTAATTTGTCTACCTTTAAAGTTAGTGTTGGCAATGGCTGGATAGACAAAAAATTTACAACACAATTTTCATGTACAACCTTACTCAGTTTATCAGTTGAACATGATTATGTGCATGTGATGGGTGGCAAGAACTTTTAAGTACATAGCTTGGTTCCTGTGATTGCTTGCCCAGTATTCCTGTGTTCCTCTGTTTGAGAAATCTTGATAATGGTTACTGATGTCTCCATATGTGGCATTCTTTACAACTGATATTTACTAGTCACTAGTGATAATAGTCCCATCTTCCCTTTATAGATCACCCGTGGCATATTCTTCATTCTTTACTTCAGTTTCTGCAGTAGATACTTTCCTAGTTTGTACATTTGAAACAACCAAAATTCTTTTCTATTTAACATTTCCTTCCTATGTGCCTCACCTCAACATTTTCTATGTAATAATGTGTGTGTAACTATTTCTCTTCTACATTCATGTATTCGGCAGTTTTTATGTATGTTTCGAATTTCTTTTCTCAAAGACCACCCTTTCATTTACTGTCCTTTATAATTTTCCAGTTTAGTTTTCCAGTTTCTTGCATTAGTTATACTCTTACCACAAGTTGTAATTCCATCCTACTATTCAACTACCAATCATTCGTTTTCTATTAGGTTATTGCAACTTAACTCAAACACACACACTAGTGGCAGTGACTTTCCAAAAGTTAAATAATTGTATGCAGACATCCATTTCAGGATATTTATAGTCAAGGAACTGATCATAAAAGCATGTACTTGTATCTAATGTTAAAATTAATACAGAAAGTTCTTCCACCCAATGCATACTGTATTCTCAAAAAATAATGTACTTAATAGTTAATATAGTGCTGCAGCCATATGGTGTGGAACAGAGTAGAATGTCCATCCTGCCTTTTCTACTGTGTATTGTATCAAAATTATAAAGGCATCACTGCACCTGAATTGCTGCTTCAGGATACCAAATTCACTTCCATAACTATAGGTTATGTTTGGAAATGCACTTCTTTCTTCCTGTTCTTTACAATCAGATATGAACGTTAGGCAGAGGTACTCATTCAAGGCTGCAGAAGGCATGTAACAAACCGATCTGAAGATTGGACAGAGGTACTCATTCTATGTTGCAGAAGGCATGCAACATCACCTGTGTACCAAAATAATACATGGGCTGGCCACATGTTACCTTTGTCTTATTCTTTATGACATTATAAAATATACACATCATGGTTTTCTATCACATGTGCTCACCTGCAGGATATAGCATGAGGGCTTGACACCGGCCTCTCATTAGGCATATGTAGGTGCCATGGGCACTCAGAGGATGTTTACACAAGACATTGTTAATAGTGCCATCAGCACTGAAAATCTGTTTTTTTTTTTATTGACAGCATCTCTAAAACTGCCATGCGTGATATGCACAGACTGCATGGTAATCCAAGTTTAGAAATATAAGCATAATGCATGGCCCTGAGTGTCTCTGGCAAACCTGCCACTCTGCTTTCTTGGTGTTAATCATTCCTGAAAAAAGGCTAGCAAGATTCATGACATTTTCTCCATCAAACATGGGAGCATTAATATAAAGCATACTGCAACATGCATGGAAATATTACACCTAATACCTCAGGTGAAGACTGCAGCATGCATAGGAGTACTACATATTGTATTTTCAATACAGACTGCATTATGTATGCAAGTAAAACAATATTCTTGAATGCAACGTGCATAGGAGTACTACATTTTTCCTAATGCAGAAGGCAGTGTGTATAGGAGTACTACATCCAGTATCCCTAAGGCAGATTGCAGCATGGATGGGAGTATTACAGACAGTATCCCTGATAAAACTGCAGCATGCATGCCTGGGTGTCCTACATCCAGCATCTCTGATGAAGACTGCAGCATAAATGAAAGTATTAGTGACAGTATTCCTGACATTGCAGTATGTGTAGGAGTATTAAATCCATTATCCCTGATGAAATTGCAGCATACATGGGAGTAATAAATACACTACCCCTGATGAGATTGTAGCATGCATGGTAGTATTAAATCCACTATCCCTGACAAGACTGCAGCATGTATGGGAGTATTAAAATCACTATCACTGATGAGACTGCAACATGCAAGGGATTACTACATCCACTATCCCAAACTAGATGGCAGTTTGCATGGGAGTATTAAATCCACTATCTCCTGATGAGACTGCAGCATGCATGGCAGTATTAAATTCACCATCCCTGATGAGACTGTGGCATGCATAGGAGTACTAAATTCACTATAGAATCTAGGTGAAAACTAGATATAAAAGAAAAGAAATTCTATCACCAGGCTACAACAACCTATGAATGGACAGAAAAAAAAACCAAAAATGCTGGAGGGGTAGCAATTTTTTATATATATTAAAGCCTTTGAAATGACTCCTCATTTTAACCCCTTTCCCAAATTTAACAACATAGAAAAACTCATCTGTCAGCTAAAGATTAACATTTAAAAGAGGATATACTTAATAGCTCTACACATACATCCTCATAACAATATTAATACTACTTATGTTGGATAGCTACAAATACAAGCCATGAAACAATCACAATGGAAGACTTTAACATTGACTAGCAACTAAAATGCTGAGATAACCCCACCTAGTCATCTTTGTCCCAACAAGGCTTAATAAAACGTTGGAAAATCTACACTGGATTAAATTCTTATCTCAAAATAAACTAGACCCCAGTGGTTGCCTACCAGACATCATCAGTGACTATCTTCCTACCATTGCTATAAGCCAGTAAAATAATAGCCACCGACAACCAGAATATAAACAGGCTTGCAACCTGACTAATAGCAAAGACAGACATAAACAGGCCTGTAAACTAAATTACCATATGACAACCACAATATAAATAGGCCAGCAACCTTAGCAAATTGCAATTAAAAACTTTTACTTCCAACATTCAGTTCATAAGTGGAATATTCTAAAAATATGCCTCTAGAAGCAGTTTCAGAATTTAACAAACTATTTCCAAATATACTAAAAGAAGTGGCTCCCATCAGAGCAAAAAGAAAAAAAATGTAACCGAGCACCTTGGTTAACACAAGAAACAAAAGTTATGCACACCAGGGACAAAGCTGGATCTCAAAGCAATTGACAGCGTTTCAGATATCTCAAACATCATAGCCCATCCCATTTTAGAAGAGACAAATAACTTCTATACTAAGCTCCAGGGAAAACACCAACATATCCCAAAAGTTGGGCATCACTGAAAAGTCATCTCCACCCTTGCCAAGCAATCACACCAACAATTAATAATAACATAGATGACATTACCATCGACTTCAATAATCACTTCATCCAAACAGTTTTATCTCTGAAAGGCACAACCATAAATAATTCTTGCGCTATCAACAGCAAATTTTTCTTTGACAAAACTACACTCACCGTATGAATATTTTCTTGGCAGTTACTTAGAGACAATCTACCAAAAAGACCAACGAAATGCCGAGTAAAGTTTCAGTCCATCAATAAAGCAAAACAATCCAGAAAAGTTACATAGAGAAACATTCAGCTGTCTAGCTGGACATTAAACGTTTGTCTAGAAGTGAGGATTCCAAGCTGCATAGCCATGTCTATAAGTTCTAACAAAATTGCATTCTGATTGGAAAAGTGGGATGTAATTTATTCGATGGCACCAAGCATCCCATAGTTGTTGCACCAGCAGCCAAGCAATTGCCTCCACCTACAGCTAACTTCTACAAAGAAAAATATCACCTATTCCCCGCCTCTTTGTAAAGATAACTTCCCGTTGTGAAAGAAAAATAAGTAATTGGATAATGATGCACTGCACGGTATGCCAATCCACCTCCCGGCCACATCCAAGACAGCGTAGCAAGCTGCTGCGAAGAGAGGGTGCCATAGTCTCTCTATCGTGGAAAACAACAGAAACACAGGAAAAGGAGGACGTATCAACTAATGAGCAGACCATGCGAACATGACAAATTGCACCCATCATTCTCCAATTAAACCAAGCACAGACATAAGTAATAACAACGGTCTGAATATTAAAGAGAACAACACCATCCTACCAGCTCCATAGACTAAAATGGAGCACATTCAAACTCCAATAGAAAGCAAACAGAGGCCACAGCGAATCCTTGTGTCACTAATCTAAAAAAATTCTGATTATCAGAGCAAAGAAGAGTCAGTCCACATACCTACGACATTAGATATAGACTACAATACTATCCAAGCTTAGTGCTAAACTACCAACTTGGGTGCAATTTGTGCATGGAGAGAACAAAGGAACTCTTTTAATTGTATCTTAGCAGGTTGCCAGTCTTTATCTTAAACCAGTTAGACAACCAAAAACAGATTAAATTATGCTTTTGATTACATGTAATTTTGGACGCAGAACTAACCCCCATGAATTACCCTCACTAGTCAATATGTTTTAATTTGAGCTACTCCAAAATTGCATACCATGGATCATCCTACTGACCTTTTTTTTCCATATCAGGATATTCCCACATAGCAAACAGGAGCACGAAACGACCTTCACGTCTTCCATATATTTTTTTTTTGCATACATGGATCGTCTATTAAATCAACACTAAATGTTACAGTTTTGAGAATTTTATAAGCTTTTCAAAGGTTTTATTTTTAATTTCTCTTACCGTTCTTGCTTATTGTTCCGGATCACCTATGACAACTAACCATATTATGCCGCCCCTACACCACCACCACAAACATTCAGGTAATACCACCAGCCATAGTATACTTTATTACATCATTTACAATGTTAACTTTGTTAGTCGAGAACTACAATTGCTGGATAGTTTTGCTAAATAAAAACGGCAATTTTAAGGGTGTTCGTTAGTTTGCCTACGGTGTTTAACTCCTGAACACACACATTTCTATCCTTTACACAAAAAATAAGAACTCCAACATTTTCAATACTATGAATGTTGTTTATATACACCTATACATACATTATGAGATAGACATGGAAAGAGCATTTTATAGAAGTGTGTAGAAAGTAAAAACTCGCATTTCACCACATGTGCATTTTTTTAACACCACCGGGGTTTAACATGGCCCACCCCACCACATTTTCAGGTTGTTTTACAAATGTAACAGTAGCTCTACACACAAGGGGTGCCAAAATTTATAATGTTCACATCTGTTTAAATGCCTGTTTAACTGGAGTGTGTGATGTAAACCCTGGTAATCAAAACAGTGTTAAAGATGAATAATTATACTAAAACACGTGGATAACTAGCCAGGGTAAGTTTCTATTACACATAACTGCTTTTCATTAAGTAGGTAAAGTTCTATCAAATCTAAGTAAGCAGATAAATGGTAAATTGAAGTAATCCGCACTAGATGATTAATGCCAAACGGTATGCAAGTGGTGGCTCGGATTGCAAGAATCTGATTGGCTGCCACCACTTGCTTTATCAACAATCTTTAAAATGGATTTAGAAGTAAAACGTTAATGTGAACTTAATGTAAAAACATACTGAATTGTAACTGTATAATGTAGTTTACATGTTCATTTATGATTTCAGTGTGTTTTACATTAGGTTCAACTACAAATGTGTACTACAGTTTCTCACGCTTCAGGAAGGCACTCGGGGGTAACGGCTTGAAATTAGTAGCTTCTCATGGCGCGCTCGGTGTTAAGCACACAGGCGCCATGAGAAGGTACTCGGGGTTAATGAGTTAACCCCAATAAAACCAAGCTTATAGTCTTCTATAATACCTCAGCAACAAACAAACAAACAACTGCCTATCTCTATTTCCTTCTCCAATGGCACAAGAATAGAACTCACTGAACATACAAAGCTTCTTGGTGTCACAATTGATAATGGACTTAAGTTTGACAAACACCTTGCACTAACAATTAAAAAGGTTCATGTCAAACTGGGCTCTCTCTATAGGGCTAAATCATATCTTACTGACCATGCCAGACTCACAACAGCCAGAACCCATTTCCTATCTTCCCTGCTTTACTGTTCATAAATATTTACCAATCTTTGCAAATCTGAATGGAATAGCCTTGAATCTTGCTATAACAAAATAGCCAAATTTGCCACTAATCGGTCTCAAAGATCTCTCCAATGCACTGCCCTTCTACAGCTGAACTGGTTAGAGCTCTCTTGCCTGCTTACTCTGACTCACCTACTAACGGGCAGTTACAGTCTTATACCAACCTGACAACTGCCCAGCTCTATCTGACCTTGTCCAACCCTACACTAACCCAAAATCTCTTAGGTCTTCTGATAAAGTATTATTAAAGGTTAACAAAACCCAAAACTCTCACAGCATATCCTTATACTCACATATCATGGCCAAACACTGGAATTCTCTACCTCAGCATATTCTGTCCATCAATGATGCACATTCATTTAAACAGTCCCTAAAGGAATATTTCACCAAACATAGACTTTGCTCATGTTCTCCACCAGGCTAACTAATGTAACCCCTTACTGTCTAAATTCCTTTTCTCCACCACCCATTGTAAATATTTCTTGGAAATTGAGCCTTCTTAGCTTCAGTTTGTGATATTTTTATCCTAAAACAAACAAACAAACAAAAAAAACAAATATATATTTTTGTTTTGTCTGTAGGAATAGTCTAAGCTTATTGCACTACCATTGTTATATGCTTTTAAATACAATGTCAAGGAACTTGCGTTTGAACTCCTACTGTATTGTCATATGTACAAATGTATAATTATGTACGCTTCCTTGGAGCTTTTCTCCCCGAGTCTTCATTGATAAAGGGCTTCTGACTGTAGCAAGATTTCCTCTGGTTGCCAATGGTAGGTTTGGTCATAACTAAATGACCTAGACAGGCATTGAAGTTATTTGTAAACTAAGTAATGAGAAGGCACTGCAATCTTCCACTGGATAGAAAGGATCACACAGCTTTAAAGAGTAGCACAGTGATGTTCAGGCCTTGGATTTATTCACCATAAACCAACAGGACTTGTTCACTTCAACTTAGAGAGTTTGTGTGCTATAAGAATAAATGAGTCACCACTGGAGTCCATACTCCAATGTGGGAAGGAGAACCCCTTTTCACTTGTAATATGGGATGTAGCTTTTAGATATGATACTCCATAGCAGGTAGATAGCAGTCTATGTAATGAAGCAAGAATTTTGTCAATGTGAACTGAAGAAGACAGTTACGAAGGCAAGCCACGTACTGAAATATTTAAACTGTGTTAGTGTTTCAGAGTGATCTCAGAGGACGTTCAACTAGCCAATAGTTATATAGAGAGCCTTATCTAGGTCCCAAACAGCCCAGCTACTGTTGTCTTAAAACTGAGGGTAAGGTCACACCTAGTGAACCACTGATGACTTTGAGCTAGGTCGGTAGAAAGAAATGTTTTTCCTTATAACATCAGCAGATTTTTCACTAGACCTGAGAACTGTTATCTGCATGTAATAAAACAAGGACGTTTGGATGAAAGCCTTCAAATGAGGTAAAGGAGGTGATAAATAGTAAGTGACATTACACCAGTTCCTGATGAATGCCAGTTTCATAAAGGATACTATTTGAAATAGAGTTGTCATCTCTAACCTTAAAAGATCAGCACGTAAAGTAGCTGTGTGACCACTTATGTGCATGGCTGTCCTGGCCACAGTGGCATACTTCACAGAACATCTTGGTGGGCTGAACAGAGTCAGATGAGTTGGACAACTGAATAAAAACTGACCCATTTAATTTTCCTAATTTAAGATGATGCCCATTTGCATTTTACTTCATCTGGGGACCTTAACCTTGTAGTATCATTCACAACAGTGAGATACTTGTAAATTGTTGCAGGATCTGAGCTGTATATATATATATATATATATATATATATATATATATATATATATATATATATATATATATATATATATATACATACATACATACATACATACACAGTTGTACACCTGTCTAGTTCTTTTCCTCTAACCTGTGCTGAGCTGTGCAGCTATGGTTTGCTGTGCCCTGTATAGATATAGGCACCCATAGCTGTAATTTTCCATATAAAACTTTCTTTACCATTTTCTCAAGCGTCTAGCTGAGTATAGAGCAGCTGGTTTGCCAGCTGAGAAGCATTACCGCCAGAGTGTTGTTTTGGATCAATCCTGGACCCCCCCCCCAGCCCAACAACTCCCAATTTAGTTAGTTACAAAACCTTCTTGCACCTCCTCTCATAGATCACAAAAAAGATGACGCAGTATGCAATAGATGTAATTACACTATGATCTGGAGGCAAAACTCTTGCATACATAAACTGATATCTCCAAACAGGTTGCCAGTAACATACACACTGCACCTACTATGGATCAGACACATAAACTCATAAATGCTTAGGCTCTTATATGTAATCGACCCAAACCTCAAAGGCCTCTCAGACACTGTCCTCAGCAAACTTCCAAACACTCTACAAAGGCAACACTCCTCAGGGCACATACAACCTCAACTCACAATTTCTCAATCATTAAGCCCTTAAGTCAAACTGCCACACAACCTAATATATAGGTCATTGGAGACTATTGTGAGCCACACTGATGACCCACTCACTAGGCTGAGCAAGGAGACAGTCACAGTCAGTCACTTATCAGGGGTAAGGATTCACCAGATCACACATGCACTCAGGACATTTAAACACAAGTACCAGTATGACTCTGTCATAGTCCATTTGGGCATTAATGAACTGAGACATACCTCAGTGGACTAGATCAAGAGAGACATACAAACCTTTCAGATTATATGTCCAAGGCAGGTATGAGCCTTGCACACAGCAGCCTTTTACCTTTTCCAAAGATGACACCACAATATAAACAGACTATGATTGATTTAAACCATGTCATTCTAAGGGGATCCAATATTTGTCAGCTTGGAAGGACATGATCAACATATTGCTTTGCTAGGAATGGTCAGCACCTGTCCAGATTAGGCTTTTGGATATTGGCCAAAACATTATCCACCCCTATAGTGCCTTTTTGTAGACAACACCAGCTTGATAAACCTTCTTACATAGGAAATTCTAGTCAGGATAAACTAAATGTGTTTGTGCTCAATGTTAGGAGCATCAACAAGAAACTTCTCTCCCTGGAAGCAGTCTTCACCCTTCAGAGTGTTGATATCTGTGCAGTTAATGAGATATGGTTTAAACCATGGAAGGCACCCCAGAAGTGCAAAGCTATAATGCCTTCCACACATTAAGGCCAGCTAACACACAAGAAGAGACAAGAGATGGGAGTGTATCAATCTACATAAAAAGTAAGCACAGCTCAAGACTGGTCAAACAATGACACACTTGAGTTTTTCCATGTCCAGCTAACCTTAGGAAAAGTCCCATATGCTATCCTTGCTGGTTATAGGCCATGTACTTGAATGTACTGGAGTCACTCAACATTCAGCCCAACACCAATGACACAACCACTAACATACATTACACCCCCCCCCGTGTAATGTATTCACTAGTTAGACCAAATGACAAAGTGGTCAGTCTTTAAATAAATATAAAGCCAGATCTCCCAGCAAACCTCATAACCTTTAAGAACTTTTCCAGGTCTAATTACCTCCTATTAAGTGATGGCAATGCTAAATTCCAGGCCCCACCAATAAAAACCCTGTACAAACATGGAAGTAACTGAATAGAAACAGAAGTACCAAACCAAAATAAACTTAGGACAAACTCCAAAAATAGTCCCCTTTGGAGGACCCCCAATATATGTAGGGGCCTTGGGCTCGCAACCTGAGCCCATAAAATCCATAACTGATATAGAAACAATGAGCGCCAAAAGGTGCTCATTGCCTGATGTACCAACTGGTGTGTATATGGGAAAGAGAGAGAGAGAGAGAGATATACAACAAAAGAAAGACAATTCTGTCCAAAAATTTAAAGGGTTGCACTCAACAGGCAAAAAACTCCCTCCTCATTCTCAACGAGCAACTCAGGGGACTAATCAAGTCCACCAAAATCAACTTTACATAAAAAGAATGTACCAAAACCAACTTCAAGGCAAAAATAGCTTCTCAAGCTAAGGATAACTATAAGGCATTTTTCAGTTATGCATGTAACCTTAAGGGGCAGCAAGCTGAAGTAATAGTAATGGAACTCCTTATACTGAACTGACTAGTCAATAAATTTAACTCCAATTTCATCCCCTATCACCCCCAGTTGCCCCCTCAGGAAATACTCTGTACCATTTCTCTCCCAGCTATCACTACTGAACATGTCATCAATGCACGCTCTAGTACTAAAAATACTGCATCAATAGGTCCTCATAATATCCCAGGATGACACCTAAATAGCTTGAAACATGACCTGTCAGGCCCATTAGAATCTCTGTTCAACTACAGCCTCCAGACAGGCCTTGTCCCAAGGGAATGGAGGACTGCAGTTGTCATTCCTCTATACAAAGAGGTACCATCAACAGATCCAGGAAACCACACACCTATATATTTGACTAGTCTTATATGCAAAGCCATGGAAAGTATTATCATGGACCTGTTAAACAAAGACACAGGAAATCTTCAAACACTGGACCCATCCCCGTTTGGTTCTGTCAAGGGCAGGCCATGCCTACTAAACCTGGTGGACTTCTACGTGAAGGTCACTAGAGCAATGGACAAGGGCAAAATGGTGCATACTGACTACCTCTACCTGGCAAAGTCATTTAACACAATATCTCATTTGGGTATGATAGACAAACTCACAGATTTAATCATAAATCCCTATGTCACCCAACGCATAGTCAAATGACTCAGACAGGGTGCATGAAGTTAGAGTGGGGGGAATCTACCTCCACCTAGAGGCCAAGAGTGGTGTCGTAAAGGGCTCGGTACTGAGATATCGCCTGTTTCGAATAAACTTTTCTAAAGTCAAGGCAAATATAGAGGATCTTTAACTAATCAAATTCTGTGGATGACTGCAAACTGGGTGCAATAAATGAATCTCCCAAAAATGTAGATGGCCTGCAGATGTGTCTGACATAGCCAAATAAATGGTGCCAGAGCCATGGTCTAAAACTCAGTGCAAAAAATGCATAATTATACACTTTGGGAAGATGACCATCCCTGCGGATTAAAACAATAACACTTCTATAAATGGTATGGGACTTGGGAGCTCACGTTGATAGTAACCTTAACTTTCATCACCATTCATTCATGATGTTGAGAAAATCCTACTATGCGGCACAACTTATAAGTAAGACCATGGCATCCTTGTCCTAAGGAGATCATAGAGGTACTGTACTCACCCTCATGAGACCAATAATTGAGTACAATGCACTCTTCTACATGTACCTGACCAAGCGTTTTCAACAACTGGACCAGCTACAGATGTTCCTCACTAAAAGAATACAGGGTGTAAATGAAATGTCCTATGTGGACTGCTTCAAAGCCCTGACCCTGTACTGGGTCTCCTACAAAATACTGAGGGGTGATCTCTGTCTAAACTACAAGGTATTCTATGATCCAGGCCTGATGGATCTGCTACACATTCACAAAACAAACAGCACTAGAATTATCCAACCTAAGTATCCGCACCTCATCTGTGACACAAACAAAACATTTTGGAGCGACAGGTATGTGTCTCAGAGATTACCCCTTCTCTGGAGCAGACTGCCTATTCATGTGAAGCAGAGCTTTTCCCTAAGCCTATTCAAATACAGTTTAAACCAATGGATGGGAAATCACAAATTAACCTTTGGCTTTTCGCCCATGTCCCTCATGGACAGGGGAAGCTTGTAGATGCCCTAAAATACAGACATATACCAAAGTCATTCTAGTCCTTGGGCATTGATAATATGGAGGCATGAATGGCAATGCTTAAAAAGGCTCTAGGGCCTTTAGCCTAGTAACCTCCTATGATCCTATTATCCTATACAGTGTGGCAGTGAGGGTACTTTAGCTCTAACTAAAAAAAACATAACTGTTAAAGTATGTATTAAATTGGGCTCTACTTTTTCATGAAGCAGAAATCAGAGACAATGCAAAAAGAAATTAGGCTGTTCTGTAGGGTCATGCTAGACTGGGGGAGGGGCAGGGTTGAGTGAAAAACCTTTTTTTTAAAAGTGGTACAATAGTTGCAAATTTATATGGCTCTGGGAATTGATTTGGATTTAAATGAAAAAGTGTTGCGGGTCTTAAAAATCCTAGGCACTGGTCAATCAACGCTAGCTGCCCCTCAGTCTGGAATATTCTTTAACCAGTCCTTTTCCCAGAACATGATCTTCCTGAAAGTTAAGGGTGGGGAAAAGCTGTTTGGAGTTTTGAGGAAGAGTTAGGTGTTTTGTGTGTTGGAGGACTGGAGATTAAAATATTCACCCACGTGTGAAATAATATCATGTGGGAATGAGATTAGTTGTTTTTAATGGAAAGTTTGAAGTTACTGGATTATTTTGCTCAACCAATGTTAGTGATCTCTCACCACACCAAATAGGGGGTATCCAGTGCTCTAATTTGCTTTGCCCTTGTTGGCTATTTTTTTATGCCTGCTGATAATGATGCAGAAAGTGGCCCAAGTGGAATGATTACATACCTTTCAAATGTCCAGATTTTCACAGAATGTCCAGATTTTTGCCTCATATTTTTGGTCCATTTTTCATAAAATTGTAGTTTTCTGAGAAATTAGTGGCAAAACATTAAAGACTGCAGTTAGAAAATAATGACAGACGTTTCAGTTTCAGACGTCATACCCTCCAGAGCAATATTTTACAAAATGTCCCTATTTTTTGGGCCTTTGTCCACTTTTATTTGTTGCTTTGTCCAGATTTCTTGCTCTAAGAGGTTGAGAGGTATGAATGGTTATTTACTTAAAAAAAGTAGTCCAAGCATTTTTTTTTTGGTATTACCTCCTGAACCTCTGGAGATAGCCAAGACACTGGGAGATAAATATGTCCTATATGGACATACTCAAAAAACTCCAACTGTTCTCTGTCTCAGATCGCCTACTTAGAGGCGATCTCTGCTTGACTTACAAAGCCATGTTTGACCCAGCTCTGTTAGAAATGCTGCATCTAAAGAAATCCCAATCCCTTCGCACCACATGCTCCAGAGACCTCAACCTCATTACCACAATCAACAGAACATGCTGGAGGGACAGGTTCATAACCCAGAAACTGCCCATGCAATAGAATAGACTTCCCATACATGTCAGAGCACCTCACTGGCCCTCTTCAAGAGAAATCTTGATGAGTGGATGAAAAATAGAAAATTCACGCCGGGGATCACTCCAGTGGCTCTACTCGACAGAGGCACTAGGAACTAAGGTTGGGTGGCACATGCCAGGGTAATCCTATGGGCTAGGCTTGTAAAGGCTCCAGGGCAATTAGCCTAGTACACACCTATGAACCTATGATAATACTGGAGAAATAGCTGTCCTGCAGTGGAAGCAGTATTTTAACAGAGATTACAGTACTTCCAATACAGGCAAGCTGTGTTAAAAGTGACAGCTCTACAGACTGTCTTATAGTTGGGTAAGTAACCATAGAGCTGCTGCATATGGGATATTTTGTAGATAACTGGTTCAAGATAACACGGTGGCCACTAAAGAAGCTGGGAAGATTCTGAGATATGGATAATCTAACTGGGGTTCATAACCACAGAAATTGGCACTAGAGATGTATAAATTATTCTTCCTTCATTCAGATTTAACAGCAATTACATGGTCAGGATATGGGTTATGGTGCAACATACTCATTCCTCAGTGATTGGTAACTCAGGCTCACCTAGTAACAAAATTCCAACAGTTATGAGTAAATCACAGTTTAACCCACACCCTAATCACATATTGATGCAATAAATAATCTACACATAAGGGATTATGACTTGATTTCCAGTCATAACCATGTTATGTATTCAAGGCATGAATGTCATGTCATGATCAAGCGTAAAGTTAGTGAGCTGAATCTTGGCCTCAGTGTTAAGATCACATAACAACACCCAGTCATCGCTGGACAGACCTGATTGTAATTTTTCATAGTGTATGGAGCTTGCAACGTTGAAAGCTATATCACACTTAACACTGCCACCACCTGACAGTAGCCACCACAGAAGAGTTTCAGGAAGCGCAAACAGCTTTAAAAGCTGTTAAACACTTTATTTAGGCTTTTTTAAACGTTGTGTGAAGTGTTTAGCAGTTTCCTGTAGCTCTTCTGTGGTGACCACTGACTGTTGTTAATGGTCTGGCATGAGATTAAAACTTAGCAGTGGGGCTACAAGCATTACAGTGTTGTTTGAGCAGCAGTAACCGCTTCAAGTACCTAGCTACCACTCTTTCAAACTAGTTTCTATGATGCTCTTTTCCAGGAATACTGCTATGTTTTTTATACACAGGGTGATAAACATTACTTATATGTATTTTTTTAAAGCATATATAAAGATGTTGACTAAAGGAGATACTAGTCGATCCAGTCTTTCCTTTTACAGCACGTAGCCTTACTCACCTGTTCTACCCTTTACACCTTCCCTTCACACCCATTTGCTTCATGTCCCCTTGATGTACTCTGCTGTCTTGTACTCCATTAATTTTTACAAGACTATGTCCCCTGCCACTGTTTCTGTAAAGTAATCCATCTCTGTCTAGAAGTGCAATTTTTCAAGACATCACTTGTGGCCCCTCATTTCTACCCCATTCCATTGTTGTTAAAGACTGTCCCCCGTACCTGCCCTGATTTTACATCCAGATTGTGTTTTCCATTTCCATCTTTTCTTCCAAAATGTACAGCCAAGCCTCACAGAATGAATCCTCCATCCCTTTGATAATGTTGGTGTCCTTCTCTTCACCCTTTCCAACAGGATTATCTATTTTTTTTCCTGATAGTCCTTCACACAAACACACACAAATTATTCAAAGTATGCATGAAAGCAGAATAACTTCCATACCTCTAGAGTCAATTCCTCTGGTTATGCACCAAACCATCCTGTTGGCCTTAGCAGCTACCCTTTTGTATTGCTCTTAGTGACCGATTCATAATGGGATCATCCCAAGTCATGTTGTGCCTCTGTTTCTCTGTAGCATCTCACTAAGCTTGTACTTGTCATTAATTCAACCAAAGTGCAGAATTCTGCACATTCTAATTCTGTACACTAGCTGCCAACTGCCTAGCCTGTTCTCAAGTGCCCTCAGGTTCTTGCACTGCTGTCCATTATCACTGTTCCTGTTTTGTTCCATTTGAAAAAGTTTGGTCTATTTTTCCTAGCTCCCCTTTGTGATATCTGTCATAAATACATTATTAAATAGTACTTATCCCAGTTCTAACCCATGTGGCATGCTGCTGATTACCTTCCGGTACTATGCTTAGACTCTGCTGCTGTCTAACGTCTTCATTCTGTTCACTGTTCTAGGTTCTACTCTTGATTCATCTTAGCTTCTTGATGAGGCTTTTGTGAGATACAGCATTAGGAGTCGTGCTGAAGTCCTTGAAGACTGCATAAATCTGCAATGTTATCCAAAAACAATACTATCATATTACACTGGCACATTCTTAGGGCAATGAATCTGTACTGGTGTTCCTCTTCCAGTCCAGGATGCTGGAGCCCCCTCCTTTCAGCATTTGACATTACATTACCAGGTGTTGTGAAATGAATCAACCTATAACTGCTTAAGTTTTAGTGCCCTGAAGAGCAGTGGTACTCTTCTCTAATCCACAGGGATCCCATAACTTCAGCAAAAGGTAAATAGACCAGCTGTTGGTCCCATAGTTCCTAGTGCCATTTCTTTCAAGACGCTTGGGGGTAGCCACCTATTGCATGGGCATTGGCCTTCTCACATTTTCTACTTTATTTTGTTACTCTCTTGTCTGCCCACCTGTCACTTTATAGTCCCTCATGTCCAACTCAAGTATTTCAACCCCTTCTCCTATGATGTAAAACCTAAGGTAAAGAACTATTTCCATATAGTATGTTACTTCCACATTTTGCCATATTTTTCTAATTTTACCAAATCTTGCCTTGTCTTTTACCTTGTTATGTAACACAATTTATTTCCCAGGCTATATTGTATTTGAATTCATGCTGGCTTCCCTTACACATTTTGCTATTTTTTATTCCTTTTTCTCTTTACATTCTTAAGCATTTTTGGCTTTCTTGTTTCCTCTAGCATGATTTCCTAGTTTAGCAAAACTGTCTCTTTTCATATATTTGTTTTCCCTTTTCCTAATAATAATTATTATTACTTATTTGTCTTTGTTAGCTGGGAAAGTCTGACTGGGCATAACCCATTTCCACTGGAAACATGGGGAGAAAAGCTCCAAATCATTGCATGTAGGTTACAGTTTCAGTTTAATTATTTGACATTTGTTGACTGGGATAGTCTGTCTGGGCAAAAGCCCTTTTTCAATGGAGGCCCGGGGAGATATGCTCCAGATCACAGCAATACAAGATAATTTACATGCAAAAATAATGTACAATAGAAAAAACTACATATTGTGACATGAAGTCATGATGACTGTACCCAAGGGTGAGAGAGTGGTGACTGGAGCAGATTTCAATGGGTATGTTGATGAAGGGAACAGAGGGGATGAGGAAGTGATGGGTAGGTATGGTGTTAAATAAAGGAATGCAGAAGGTCAGATGGTAGTGGATTTTGTGAAAAGGATGAACATGGCTGTGGTGAATACATATTTTAACAAGAGGAGGAGCATAGGGTGACATACAAGAGTGGAGGAAGATGCACACAGGTGGATTATATCTTATGTAGAAGGGCCAGTCTGAAGGAGATTGGAGACTGTAAAGTGGTGGCAGGAGAAAGTGTAGTTAGGCAGCATAGGATGGTGGTTTGTAGGATGACACTGGTGATCAAGAAGAGGAGGAGGAGTGTGAGGGCAGCATCAAGGATCAAATGGTGGAAATTGAAAAAGGGTAATTGTGAGGTGGAGTTCAGGGAAGAGTTAAGACAGGCACTGGGTGGCAGTGAAGAGTTACCAAATAGCTGGGTAACTACAGCACAGCTAGTAAGGGAGACGGCTAGAAAGGTGCTTGGTATGACATCTGGACAGAGGAAGGATGACAAGGAGACATGGTGGTGGAATGAGGAAGTACAGGAGAGTATACAGAGAAAGAGGTTGGCAAAGAAGAACTGGGATTGTCAGAGAGATGAAGAAATGTGACAGGAGTATAAGGAGATGAGGTGCATGGCAAAGAGAGAGGTGGCAAAGGCTAAGGATAAGGCATATGAAGAGTTGTATGAAAGGTTGGACACTAAGGAGGGAGAAAAGGACCTGTACCGACTGGCTAGACAGAGGGACCAAGCTAGGAAAGATGTGCAGCAGGTAAAGGTGCTAAAGGATAATGAGGGAAGCATACTTCAAGCAAGGAGAGTGTGTTAAGCAGATGGAAAGAGTACTTTGAGGGGTTGATGAATGGAGAGAATGAGAGGGAGAGAAGGTTGGATGATGTGGGGATATTGAATCATGAAGTGCAATGGATTAGCAAGGAGGAAGTAAGGATAGCTATGAAGAGAATGAAAAATGGAAAGGCTGTTGGTCCAGATGACATACTTGTGGTAGCATGGAGGTGTTTAGGTGAAATGGCAGTGGAGTTTTTAACCAGATTGTTTAATGAAATTTTGGAAAGTGAGTGGATGCCCGAGGAATGGAGAAAAAGTGTTTTGGTACCGATTTTTAAGAATAAGGGTGATGTGCAGAGCTGTAGTAACTACAGAGGGATTAAATTGATCAGTCACAGCATGAAGTTATTGGGAAGAGTAGTGGAAGCTAGGTTAAAAAGGAATGTGATGATTAGTGATCAGCAGTATGGTTTCATGCTGGGAAAGAGCACTACAGATTCGATGTTTGCTCTGAGAGTGTTGATGGAGAAGTACAGAGAAGGTCAGAAGGAGTTGCATTGTGTTTTTGAGGACTTAGAGAAAGCATATGACAGGGTGCCTAGAGAGGAGTTGTGGTATTGTATGAGGAAGTCGGGAGTGCCAGAAAAGTATGTAAGAGTGGTACAGGATATGTACGAGGGTAGTGTGACAGTGGTGAGGTCTGCAGTGGGAGTGACGGATGCATTAAAGTTGGAGGTGGGATTACATCAAGGATCAGCTCTGAGTCCTTTCTTATTTGCAATGGTGATGGACAGGTTGACAGACGAGATCAGACAGGAGTCCCTGTGGACTATGATGTTTGCAGATGACATTGTGATCTGTAGTGAGAGTATGGAACAGGTGGAGGAGACCCTGGAGAGATGGAGATATGCTCTAGAGAGAAGAGGAATGAAGGTCATCAGGACTAAGACAGAATATATGTGTGTGAATGAGAGGGAGGATAGAGGAATGGTGAGGATGCAGGGAGTAGAGATGGCGAAGGTGGATGAGTTTTAAATACTTGGGGTCAGTAGTTCAGAGTAATGGTGAGTGTGGAAGAGAGGTGAAGAAGAGAGTACAGGCAGGATGGAGTGGGTGGAGAAGAGTGTCAGGAGTGATTTGTGACAGACAAGTACCTGTAAGAGTGAAAGGGAAGGTCTACAAGAGGGTAGTGAGACCAGCTATCTTATATGGGTTGGAGACAGTGGCACTGACAAAAAGGCAGGAGTTTGAGCTGGATGTGGCAGAGTTAAAGATGTTAAGATTTGCACTGGGTGTGTCGAGGGTGGACAGGATTAGGAATAAGTATATTACAGGGTCAGCCCAGGTTGGAAGGTTTGGAGACAAAGCCAGAGAGGCAAGATTATGTTGGTTTGGACATGTGCTGAAGAGGGATGCTGAGTATATTGGGAAAAAGATGCTAAGGATGAAGCTACCAGGTAACAGGAAAAGAGGAAGGCCTAAGATAAGGTTTATGGATGTGGTGAGAGAGGACATGCAGGTGGTTGGTGTGACAGAGCAAGATGCAGAGGACAGGAAGAAATGGAAACAGATGATCCGCTGTGGTGACCCCTAACAGGAACAGCCGAAATATGATGGTGATGATTGTGACAGAAACAAAAAAAAATAAATTGACAATATATTGTAGATGAGAAAATAAAATGAATATCATATGTATAGTTAGAGAAGAAGAGAAAGAAAGAAAATTAAAAAAAAAGTAACAAAGGGACAGGGTTCAGGTGGGATGGTCATTGGTCACAAAGACATAACCAGGTGTTATTTAGATGTTGTTTGAGTGTTTTCTTGAATTCATGGACATTGGTAATATTTCTGAGACATGGGAAGCTTGTTCCATTGGGTGACAGGATAATAGCTATAAAGATGTTGTCCGATTAATTTTTTAGGTTTGTGATTCTATAATAAACATTGGTCAGAGCTTCTAAGGGATTGGGAGGGTATAGAGGGAAAAAAGTGTGGAGATAATATGAACATTCTTGTACAGTGGAAATGTGTAGTGTGATAAAGTATATCATAACTTTAGTATAAAGATCTGGAAGTATTATGTAATGGTGTTGTTGGGGAGAAGCATTGATAAGGGGACATGTTTGTGTTAGTTATTTGCAGAGGTATTTCTGAGGTGATTAATGTACAGATATAGTAAGGTATGAGATGAAGAAGAGGAATTACAGGTAGCTGGAAGGAGTATGAAGACAGGTGTGTTGTTTTGGACTAGCAAATAAGAAAAGAAAGGGAGCAGGGCATTAAGGCTATAGGTAGTAGTCTCAACCTGGGGGAAGCAACAGAGATGACCTACACTCCTGCTGGTCATCTCTGTAGAATTGATTTGTTATGTGTACATTTCCCTATTTCTTTTTACTCTGACATTATATTTGACTTTGTAACCAGTTTCCTAAAGTTCATGTCACTGTACTCGGACCTCTGTTGTTTAACTCCAATAGTAAAAATTGCAAAACTACATGGCTATTATTGGCCAGTGATTCACTAATCTTGGCCTGAGACAGCATGTCTCCTTTTATTAGGACACAATCAGCTCTCTCCAACTTCTAGAGGGATCCTTGACCCTTTGCATGAATGCAGCCTCTTTAACTATTTTGACTAACTACATTTGCACCGAGGATGTCAGAACACCCCGGATGCTCACTACAAAATGGATATCTTTCATTAGAAAGACACTCTTTCTCCTGCTGCTGCCTTCATGTCCAAAGTATGATAAACTGGTAGACTCCTGCAATCATTTTAATTCTCTTTCCTAGCAAGTTCACTTTGCTATCCTTGTATGCCTACTTACTGAGCAGTTATTATACACAAATACTCTCTTGCAGTTCTCTTTTTTTTTTCCTGAATAATTCGTACCATATTATCACTAAATTCCATACACTTGTTCTGCTCCCCACTTTGCAGTTGCTGTATGTATGTTTTTCTTGCATTCCTCTGCACTGCTAGGTCTTAGCTTTAAGTTGTATTAGCATAGGTCTTAGCTTTAAGTAGAATTAGCTTACAGTTACCACCATGTCCACCTCACTTTCTTGCCTTGCCAGGCCTACTTGATCTTCAGACTTTTTTTATTTCACACTGAACACTTTATTTTCAACCTCCTTTCTACCTTTCCTGTTAATTTAAAGGATATCTTGGTGTGATGCATCTTTCTTGAAAGTACAGTTGTGTAAAATCTTACCACAATGGTAGATGCCTTCTCTTCACTGTTGCAGTATTCATTACAATAGGGATCCCCTGCCAAGGGCAGCCCAACACCCGGCCAGTATACCGAAACCTTAGGTTGCTTTAAGATACGCCATACGTTACTCCTATGCTTTTCATGCAATGTAGAGCATAAAGGTGTACCATCTCCAGAACTGAGAGTCCCAGTAGGAACATCAGTCCAAGGAGTAAAGCAGTAAACAGTACATCCAGAAGGAAAAAGGACCAGGTGGAGGAGGGAGTGAACACTGCAACAGTGAAGAGAAGGATATCTGCCATTATGGTAATATTTTACACAACTGTACTGTGTCCTTTCATTTCATTGTTACAGTATTCATTACAACAGGGTGAGTGCCAAAGCTCAGGAAGAAGAGAGGGAGGAGGAAGGACCAGTAGAGCTTTCTAGAAAACCATGAAGGATAGCCTTAGCAAACCCAGCTCTAGCTCTGGAAATTCCATCCAACTCGGAGTGCTTGGTAAATGTATGCATAGTAGGGTTGTCACCTTTTGTTGTGGCTAAAACCGGAGTAAGGTCACACCCCTCGCATCAGCTGTAACCCTGCCCATTCCCCACCCCTCTCCTGCCTACATCACACCCATTTTGTGGCATCACTATGACATCAGTGGACGAGAACGCCCTCTTTTTCCATTCCTGATGCCTGCTTTCAGCTGATTTACTATGCTTTCTGTAAAAAAAACATAGTAAATCAGCAGATTTAACAAACTCCAATAGTCTGTTTGCTTTATTGAAACAGAATACTGGAGTTTGTACAGCGTTTTCTGGACTACTGGAGAATCAATTTGATTTCCAGATAGTCAGGGAAAAAAACAGATAGGTGGCAACCCTAATGCACAGAAGTCTAGGTAGCTGCCTCAAGAAAAGAGTTAACATCTAAACCCTTGAAAAAAAGCACAAGAAGAAGCTACAGCTCTAGTAGAATGAGCCTTAACAGAAGAAGGAAGGCTCTTACCATGAAAGGAATAACAAAAAGAAATGGTTTTAGAAATCCAAGAAGAAATAGTTTGCTTGGATACAACCATTCCTAAAGATCTAGGATAAAAGGATACAAACAGTTGGTCAGATTTACGAAAAGTCTTAGTCTTATCAATATAAAACTTGAGTTGCCTATGCACATCCAACATGTGCAGGACCTTCTCACTGGCAAATTGTGGAGAAGGGAAAAGGTGTGCAAATTAATAGTTTGATTAAGGGACAACTCATTAATCACCTCTGGCATAAAAGAAGGATTACTATGAAGAGATACCCTGTGCTTACGAAACACCAAAAAAAGGAGGACAAGCCATAAGGGCTTGAAGCTCAGACACCCATCTGGCAGAAGTAAAGGCCAACAAAAGTACAGTCTTCTAAAGCAATTTTGCAAGGAGCCTGAAACAGTAGACTCAAAAGGAGCCTGGATCAGTTTTTCCAAAAGAAAAGTAGGATCCCAGGGAGGAGGAACAGGCTTCCTGGGAGGCCTAATATGAAGGAGGCCTTTAAGGAATAGTTTAGCTTCAAATCTAGAAGCTAAAGGAGGAGATAAAGGCAGACAAGCAGAGACTGATAAGTGGGCTTTAACAGAAGAATAACCAAACCCTTTATTGAGCAGTTTACACAGATAAAAAAGAGAACCAAAGGAACATCCACATAAAGTGGATACAGGTTACAAGAAAGACACCAAACAGAAAACCTCTTCCATTTGGATAAGTAGGATTTTCTAATATTGGGTTTCCTGGCCTCCTGCAGGACCCTAAGCACTTCCTTAGAAAAAAAGGTGTCTGTATGAAATCAAAATCCTGTGACCCACAATTGAAGAGTGGACAGGTAGGGATGGATAAGAGATCCCTTGTCTTGTGTAAGAAGGTCCACCTTGTGAGGTAACTTGTGATGATTGCCATTGGCTAAATGCAGAAGAAGAGGGAAGCAGTGCTGTCTCAGCCAAAAGGGAGTCACCAAGAAGAATTTGGGAGTGCCCTTTTGTATTTTGAACAGAACCTTTGGAATGAGGGGAAGGGGAGGGAAAGCATAAAGAAATATCCCCTTCTAAGAAAAAGTTAGGGCATCCACCTTCCAAAGTAGAGGACTGGGGACTCTGACACAAAATAGAGGAAGTTGTCTGTTCACTGGGGAGTCAAAAAGATCTATTTCAGGAGTATTCCACTGGTGGGCAATGTCCAAAAACATATCTTTGTGAAGTATCCATTCATGGGATTGAGTTATGGACCTGTTCAGAGAATCTGCCACAAATGTTTTGACCTGAAGGAATGTAAACTGCCTGAAGAGTCACTTGACACTGGATAGCAATTTCCCATACCAGGAGTGCCAACCGGCAAAGAAGATAAGATCTTGTTCCCCCTGTTTGTTTATATACCACATCTCTGTGGTATTGTCTGTAAACATCTTGAGAGGTCCTGGGGAGAAGAGAGGATGAAAAGCCTGAAGGGCCAGTAGAAGAGCTCTCATCCCTTTGACACTGATGTGCTCTTTCTGCTGATGAGGTGACCAAACTCCCTGCATCTTTGAGAAGCCAAAAGCTGCTCCCCATCCCATGTCTGAAGCATCTGTGAACAGCAACTGAGAAGGAAGAGATGGATGAAAGGGGAGCCCTGGACTGAGAGAGTCAACTGCTGAATCCACCACTGAAGTTCCTTCTTGAGACAATGCAAGAGGAACTATACATTCAAGAGGATGAGCATGTTGAAGCCAAACTGACTTCATAAACCACTGAAACTTTCTCATGTGGAATTTGGCCAGAGGGAACACAGGAATTTTGGAGGCCATAAACACCAGAGCTCTCAGAAATTCCATGACTCTTATTGAAGCCAGAGGAAGAAGGGATTGAAAAAAAGAAATGAGAGTTAGGGCCTTGGGAGAAGGTAGGGGTGCCAGCATAGGCACAATCTGAATCCTGCACCCCAGAAAGACATGATCCTAAGAAGGAATCAGAAAGGATTTTTTAAATGTATAGTGAACCCCAGGCTTTGTAGAAGGGAAATGGCAAAATGGAGATCTTGCAATAAGGTCTCTGGAGAGGATGCCTGCAACAGGAGGTCATCCAAGTAGGGGAAGATTTGGATCCCTTTTAACCTGTATAAAACAATCACAGGAGTGAGGCATTTGGTGAATACCCTTGGGGCAGTAGAGAGGCCAAAGGGCAAAAGTGAGAACTGAAAATGCCAGGAAGCAACATAGAACTGTAAAAACTTCCTGAAAAGAGAATGACTTGGGATATGGAGATAAGCATCTTAGAGGTCCAGAGACACCATAAAAGAGAGAGGAAGCAAAAGAGGGAACAAAGCCTGAAGGGACAATGTTTGAAAGAAGAAACCTTCAGAAATGTGTTTAGATGAGAGAGGTCTAGAATTTATCTCCAAGTACCCTTTTTTCCTAGGCACTAGAAACATTCTGGAGTAAAACCCTCTCCCCTTTGGGAAACTGGAACCTCTTGAATAGTACCCTTAGTTGAAGCACCCCTGGAAAGAGGGACAGCTGTTCCTGAGGGAGCTGAGGAATTTGCATAAAATGGGGAAGAGATTTCCAGATCATGAAACACCCTGGCGGATAATAGGTTCATAGGTTGGTACTAGGCTATCAGCCCTGGGGGCTATACAAGCCTAGCCATAACAATTCCCTGGCTATTTCTTCCCACACTATTTACTTCCCTGGACCCCTGTCTAGCAGGGCGGCTGACGTGATCCCCAGGGTGAATTTCCTTTCTCCCATCCAATCGTCAAGGTTCCTTTTGAAGAGGACCAAAGAGGCACTCTGCTTGACATGTATGGGCAATGTATTCCAGAGTCTGGGGAGTCTCTGGGTCAGGAACCTATCCCTCCAGCATGTTTTGTTTATTGTGATGACAAGGTTTAGATCCCTGGAGTGTGTGGCTCTGAGGGATTGGGATTTCTTTAAGTGTAGCATGTCCAACAGCTCTGGGTTTGACATGGCCTTGTATGTTAAGCAAAGATTGCCTCTGAGTAGATGATATGCAACAGAGTATAGCTGGAGTTTTTTAAGGCGGTCAGTGTAGGGCATCTGCTTTAGGCCTGTGATTCTTTTAGTGAGGTATTTCTGTGGCCTTTCCAGTTGTTGCAGATGTCTTGAGAGGTACATACCAAACGGGGCATTGTATTCTATAATGGGTCTAATGAGGGATGAGTACAGTGGGACAATGACCTCCTTTTTTCTGGATGAAAAGCCTGTTGTGGTGATGTGGTTATCGAAGGTGAGATCACTGTCCACCTGTGTCCCTATATGTTTTTTCCCAAAGGGGATAACTATACATTTATTGGCATTGAGCCTATGGCTTTGGCATCTGTTTCTGTGAGGGGGTGAGAGTGAGTGAGTGAGTGAGTGAGAGTGAGTGAGTGAGTGAGTGAGTGAGTGAGAGAGAGAGAGAGGGGGGAGAGAGAGTGAGAGAGAGGGAGAGAGAGAGAGAGAGAGAGGATAGTCAGACAGCACCTGGTTTATGAGGAAACGAAACGTCTGGGGCACAGAAATCTCAGTAGCCTTAACAGGAGGAGCCCACTTCCCACCTTTTTTACCCTTGGGGGAGGGCTAGATTGCCTACAAACAAAGGCTGGCTTACTGGGATAATTTTTCTGAAACTTAGGTATAGGAGAAACAAACAATTGTTTAAGTTCCTGTACAGCCTTACCCTTATCCTGAAGAGACTTAAATAAGGCAGCAGCAGCTTTGCCAAACAAGTGTTTATTATCTAAAGGAGCCTCTATCAACTTAGCCTTAATATCATCAAGCAAAAGTTGAAGCCAAAGCCAAGACTTGCTCTTTATCACAGAACCATAAGCAGCAGCCCTAGAAGAGGCATCTGCTGTATCATAGCTACACTGATATAATGATGAGCCACCTGGGAGGAAGTCCCCAACAGGAAAAGAGCAGAGGTTTTCTCTTCAGAGTCTGGAAGATCAGAAATTACCTGTCAGACCTAGGAAAGACCTAGGAAAGAAGAGCCAATATGTACCTAGACATATGGGTCTGATAATTAACATCCCTAAAAGCCAAGGTAGCAGAGGTATAGACCTTCTCTCTTAGCCACTCCATGGGTCTGCTGTCTTTATCAGAAGGCAGTAACGTAGGAGAAGGAAACAATTGAGATGGCTTGTCAGAAACTATAAAACCTATCAGGTTTCTTGGCAGCAAGGGGCTGAGAGTCAGGAACCCTAGAAGCATTAGAAATGGCATCCAACAAAGCAGCCAAAACAGGAGGGACAGCAAAAGGTCTGGAAGAATCCATCTGCAGGAGCTCATAATATCTTTTTTGTGCCTCAGAAACCTGAGCACAATCACATTTTAAAAAAATCCATCATTCTAGAGATTGTGTCCCCAAAAGAAATTTCCTCAAAAGTAGTATAAGGACTAGTATATTCCTCTTCTTCTGACCCATAATCTAAAGGAGAGGGAATCTTAGAGGAGTAAGTAGGGGATTCCTCATTTGAATACACCTCCTCCTCAGGGGGATGCTATTCTTTGGGTCTCGGGAGGGTAGAGGACCAAGAGAGGGGCTAAAACAGAAACTCTCTGAGGAGATCTTACAGCCATCAAAGCACTAAACAACCTTGAGTGAAGTTCTGCTATTCCCTCTGTGGGTCCTTAGAGGCTGGAGAAATATGCTTAGTTTTCTGCTTTTTCTTTAAGGGGATGTCCACTTTATAAATCTTAGAAGGTTCTGACCCTGGACGGCATTCAATAATTGTAGTTGACACTTCTTTTCTGGCCAAAATTTGAATAACACCCTTAGACCCCTCAGAGATAATCGACCATGGTTCCCTCTGAACATCTGAAATGGACATCTACAGTGTTTCCAAGGACATGCATAAGGTTGGATCCTCACCATCCTCCAAAACAGTCATGGCAGAAGAATCCAACAATGGATCTGGACGATCCTCCTGGTTTTCTTTCACCTCAGGAGAGATGTTCAGCAGAGACTGAACAGCAGAAGAATCCAGCATAGATTTCTTGGTCTTCATGGAGCTGCCCCTTGCAACATGATGTTCCCTCCATTGTTTCTTTAGCAAGGAGCTTAATACATTGATTCTCCAGCTATAAAGCCAAAGAAGAAAGCCTACTATGGAGGGTCTTAGGAACAAAGGCCTGACAGATTGAACAGGGCACATGGTTGTGTGAAGGGCACTACCAATGATGGTCTTTATGGGGAATCTGTATCCCACACTGGCATTTACCCTTCTTGGATGAAATGAAACCCCACAAGCAACAAAAAAGTAAAAGAAAGATAAGATATAATTAAACCCCAATGTGGCACTTGTCTGCAATGGCTTAGTGAACCAGCAACAGAATGGGCATTCAGACAGATGATCAAGAGATGGCGTTCAGACTGTCGGCAAAGAAGCTCTGGGGATGGTATGTCTGGATGTCACCTTTATGCCCTATGCTACGCGAGGAGCATATGCGTGATGTATGGCTACCTTAAAGCAACCTAAGGCTTTGGTATACTGGCCGGACATCAGGCTGTCCTTGGCAGGGGATTCCTATTGTAATGTATACTGCAATAGTGATATGGAAGGACATCCTCTGTTAGTGTCAATTCTCCTGTGTCAGTCTAGCATGGACTGCCTCTTGCATATAGTTTCACATCTGTCAGTGGCCTGCCCACCACCCTGTATCCCTTTTGTATGGCCTCTTCAACTACTCATTTCACTTTTATTGACTCTTATTCATACATCTGTTAACCCTTGGTAAAGTCTGTACATTAGAGAATAATACAGTGCTCCCAAACACCATATTTCCTCAACTAGTTCCTCTGTCTTCCCTCTAGCTTCCTCTGTTGCAGTCTCTGTTGGGTTATTTGCCACCATACCCAGGTATAATTACATGGGATTTGTCACATTCCATTTAATTTCTTTTCATCTCGACCCACCTGTCTCCAGCATCATCTTTGAGACTGCACTTACCATTATGACTGTTCCTTTATTTCTTCCATACCAATTTATCCCTAATGATAGACTCTTTCAATAAAAAACATTCTTCATGCCTTGCCCTTTCTCATACCATCTTTCTTTCTTTCTTTGCTCTCTTCTTTCCTTTTTTATTTTACTTACTGGTGAGAACCTCTCCCTAGTTCATAGGTAGGTACTAGGCTATCGGCCTCTCCTAGTCCTCATATCATATTTACCTGTTCCCCTACAGCATTGATCCTGCCTCTCTGTCACTCTCCTTATAGCTCTCTAAGCCGAACTGCTGGTGCATCTCTCCCACCTTTACCCCACACTTTTCATCTGACTCCTGCTCTCTCACTTAGACCTCTTGCTTCTCTTTTCTGCCTTTTATGTTGTTTGTTATTGATTGATCTGTTACTAGATGTTACTCTGGTGTCAGACAATCACTGACATCTCCCCAGTTTAACTGCATAACATTGTCTAGATAGGTGCTTCAGATTTTAAAATGGCACTCATTAAAGGTATTATGGCAATATATTTATTTATTTTACATTTGTTAACCGGGATAGTCCGATTGGACACAGGTCCATTTTCAGCGGAGGCCAGGGAAGAAAAGCTCCACATGTGGATAGTTACATAAGAGTTAAACAGTAGCAGTTTTATACAGTCACATATAGATACCAGTACAGAATTATAGGATTATATGCATACTTGGAATATATACATAATTAAACTTAACATTGTAGTTTTCTTGTTCAAACTTAGACATTTTAGTGGTACAAGGCCGAAAAAGGTAGCATGTCATTCAGTAGTACAATACATATGAGAATGAGACTAACTCTGAAACATTGACTATTTTGCAGATAGCCAGGTAGTGAAGATTGTGGTAAGCTGGTTAGTCAGGGTTGGTACAGGGGCACAGCCAGTGACTTTTTAGGAATTTTTTAAGAGATGTTTTAAATTGGTTAATAGTCTGGTTTGCTGTAAGTTCAGCAAGGAGCCAATTCCAGATTATTCCAACAGAGTTGCAAAACAATGAGTCACCTGCTGAGTTTTTAGATTTAACAGTTTGTGCCAGTATTTTGTCAGAAGACCAGAGAGTTTTTAGGTTATTGTAAGGGGTAGTTATATTTTTGAGTATGTGTGTGCTTTCGGGCTGATGGAGGACTTTGTGGGCTATTATTAATTGATTATACTGAATTTGAGAGGGAAACTCTAGCCAGCCTGGAGATCGTAGGTTAATACAGTGGTGGGTTCTATATGCTGAGCCTGTGGCAAATCTGGCTATAGTGTTGTAGTAGCTATTGAGTTTATTGAGGTCAGATTTACTCAGGTTTGTATAGATTGGGGAGGCATAAAGAAGGGTTGAAAGTAAATGTGTTCGGGCAATAACTGTTCTAGCAGTTGGGGTTAGAAATGCCTTAATTCTATATAGAGATCCTAGCTTTTTGTTGACTGTTTTAATTGTTTTGTGAATGTGAGCGTCAAACTTAAGGTTATTGTCAACAATTACACCTAATAGTTTTGTATTACTTTCTGGGGAAATTATTGTGCCGCTATTAGATGTTATGGTAAATGATGGGAGTGTAGCTTTCCAGGTGGGGGTGAAGAGTAGCAGTTTTATTTTATTTGGATTCAATAGAAGACGCCTGTTAGTGAGCCAGTTTTCTACGACATAAAAAGTATTTTCGGTTAAGGTCTAATGGGGAGGTGGCAGAACATATTAGGATAGAGTCATCTGCATATTGAATGCAGGTTACTTTGGGGATGACTGTATGAAGATCATTAATGAAGATGGAAAGGTCCTAGTATAGACCCTTAAGGAACTCCAAGGGTGACTGGCAGTAGGATAGAAAGGCTCTCCTTCCATAGCACAGCTTGTTGTCTGCCACTTAGGTAAGACTGAAACCAGCGTATTGCTACGCTGTCTATGGCAAGAGGTTTTAGTGTTTGAATGAGTAGCTGGTGGTTTACCATATCAAATGCCTTAGACAGGTCAAGAAAGACAGCAGAGGAGGGCGTATTATTATTATTATTATTATGGATTTGATTTGTCTGAGAGAAGGATAGAAGGGCTGTTGTGGTACTATGGTGGGGTCTAAATCCATGCTGGGGGGGGGGTAGCTAGGAGATTGTGCAACTTGAGGTAATGCAGGAGTTGCTTGTGGACACATTTTTTCCATAATTTTAGCCAGAGGGGACAGAATGGCGATGGGCCGGTAATTTGATAGATCAGTGGAGTTACCCCCTTTATGGAGAGGAATTACATAGGAAATTTTCCAGATGGAGGGGATATATGCTTCAGAGATGGTTCTGTTAATTAATATTGAGATGGGATATACTATTGCATTTGCAGCTTTTTGAAGATATTCAGCCAGGACTAGGTCTGCTGAAAGGGTGGTGGGTTTCAGTTTCTTGATTAAGGATCGGATAAATGCTGTTGGTACAGGTTGAAAGTTAAAGGATGGGTGGGTATTGGACATGGGGTTAATAGGGTCTAGGTTGTTGGGGCCTAGTTGGTTGGCAAGGGATTGTATAGTTTCCGTAAAGAAGGTGTTGAAGGTGTTGGCAATATTTTCTGGAGGTTTTTCGAGGATAGATGCAGGGGTAGGGGTAGGGGTAGTAGTATTACCTGGATGGAGAAGGTTATTTAAGCTGGGCCAAAAATTTTGTGGTCGATTTTGATATTTATGTTGCAGGTTACATTAATAGTCTTTTTTGTTTAATATTATAGACTTCTTAGTATCATTTCTTAGCTGTTTATATACTAGTTGATCCCTAGGGTTTTTATTGGTTTTCCAAGATGACCAGGTTTTATTTCTATTCATGATTTTTTGTCTAGTTTCTTTGGACAGCCACAATGCTACTTTTTTCTTTGTTCTGATGGTCCGGGTGGGTGCATGATTAAGGATTGTAAGAAATGTGGAGTTGAAGTGTGATACTGCCTCGTCTAGTGGGAGTAGTTTTAGTCTATTCCAGTTACATGTTTGAAGTTCTAATTGGAATTTGGTTTAATTGAAGCTCTTATTGTTCTGAAGCTAGGTATTTGAGGGGTATCATTTTTTTGTCTGAGTATACATGTTAGGAGGTGATCACTTATTTCCTCAGGTAGGGTGCCTGCCTTATACATTTGGGGAGGGTTATTAATGAGAATCCAGTCTATTATGCTTTCTTTGTTATTGGGCTTACTAGTTCTGGTGGTGGAGGTTATGACTTGGGAGAAACCATATAGAGTTATGTGGGTAGTAGGGAAGACTGAGGAGCAGGTGTTCCAGTCTATATTAAAGTCACCTAAAACAATAGTTTCTTGTGGGGAGTTTATGGACAGCCACTGTAGAATGTCTTCAAGGATATTGGTGTTGCTGCCAGGTGGGATATAAATGCAACCGATGTTTATTGATTTATGCTGGTTAATTTGTAGTTTTGTAAAGAGTATTTCAGCTTTATCAGCTTGAGGAACTTGTGGAGAGTTGAAACTAGTTACATTAATTGAAGATTTATATGACAGCTACCCCGCCTCCCTTCTTTGAGGTGCGGTCCAGTCGTATTATATTGTAACCTGGAGGAGTAACTTCATTGTCAGTGGTGGATGGCTTAAGCCAGGTTTCTGTAAGACATAGTATATCTGGGGAGTGTACTGCCAAGAGGGCATGCAGGTAGTGGATTTTATTATTTAGGCTTCTGATGTTTAGGTGGCAGATGAGGAGAGAGGCAGAGGAAATGTTTAAGTTTTGCAGGCTATAGGGGATATTATATATTGGGTTGGATGCTTCTGATGGGGTTGGTCCTGGGTTGAGGTGAATGTCCCCATCCACTGTGAGGTTAATTTGAGAATAGATTATTAGTTTTTGAAGTCTGAATAATAGTTTGTAGTAGTGTTTAGTTCTAGGGTTAACATAACTGACTCAAATGAGCTGTTGAGTTATTGCAATATGGGAGTTGGAAGGGAGGGGGAGTAGTGGCTGATTAAAGTTATTGTAATATGGGAGTTGGAAGGGAGGGGGAGTAGTGGCTGATTAAAGTTATGTGAAAGAGCATGAGTATTGGTCTGTGATCTGGGGTAGTGGGAACCTGGAAGGGAGAAATGTTCATAAGCTGTAATAAAATACATAATTATCAGCATGGGTAAAAGGTAGCAGGAGGGCTTTGAATTGAAAAGTGGGGTTGAGGCTTGTAGAGGCATTGAAGAGCTTTTGCAACTTACAATTTTTAAGAATGGGGGTGAGAGGGTAGTAGATGAAGGTAGAGTAGAGAAATAGGGAGAGTGTTGTGGTTAGGGTGGGTCTAACAATTGCTGATTGGTTCTATAATTAAGGGAGTGGCAGTTGTGGCTATAAATTTAGCACATCTAGGGGCAGGAGTAATTTGGGGGCAGGGTGGGGTGCGGAGCGAGCCCGAGCTTAGCAAGGGTGAGTGTAGCAGGGCTAATGCAAAGAAACCAGCTAGCAGTGGGAAACTATCAACACATTAAGTACAATGAGGCTTTTTTATTTGTTTGTTTTAAATACTTTCTTACCCTTGTTTTTGCCTTCAGTATACAATTTTTACGTAGTATACTGTTAGTAATCACTTTTTGCAGCCTTTTCTCACATTAAGCTTTCTTCTGCCAATTGTCTGCTATTTTTGTTCAGAGCTCAAGAGTTTAACCCCCTGCTTCAGGTTTATGCTATGCAATTTCTAGTTTTATATGTTTTATGCAGGGAGCTCAACTGTTTTTCCTTAGTTAGTATGATTAAGCTCAGTTTCTGACTGCTAAAATCTAAGGCAGACAGCTGGGCTACAGAGCTTACAGTAAAAAGGAGCTTTGTTCTGTGTGTCTGAATTAATTTATGCTAGTAATATACCTAGAAACTTAGATATGTTCACTAGGTAATCCTTAGATATAGGAGTAACCCAGTTTAGTATTTTATGGTTGATTGTGGGGCTTTGAGGGATTACTGGTAGTGCTGTAGACCCGGTATGGCTTATCGATATAGTGCATACAGACAGGATAAGATAATACTAACCCTGGCAGATATTTTCAGAGTCGAGGGACAGTGCAGGAAAGTTTCCAGTTAGGTTTCAGCAGGGGAGGTGTCCTTCTGGCATTCAAGCCTTTCAGGGATCTAGCAAATAGAGGGGGATAGAACCTTGGCAGATCTTTTCAGAGTGGAGGGACAGTGCAGGAAAGTTTCCAGTTAGGTTTCAGCAGGGGAGGTGTCCTTCTGGCATTCAAGCCTTTCAGGGATCTAGCAGATAGACGAGGATAGAACCAGTGAGCTGAATACAACTGCTGTTGAGCACTTGTGTCCTGATGGAAGCCTAGTAATTTAACGATATATCTTTCTGCCTTTACTGGTTTTTGGAACAGCATACAGTGGCCTGACATCACTGTGAAATGCTCAACCAGAATCAAGTGAGTCAGACTGATTATAACAGTTAACATGATCCAAGATGCTGGACACAATATTTAAGGAGGTTGTACTCACGCTGTATATGGCACAGGAAAAGTCTTATTTGATGTAGTTTGTACAGGGAAAAAGAAGTTAACACTCATTTGATGTGATGCAAAGGAAGGTGGATGAGTCATGAAAAAAATGATAAAGAAGCTGAGGATGTAAAGCTGGAGTTTATGTTGTTGTACAGCAAAATGATGGAACTGAAAAGGGAACAGCAGGAAAACGTGGAAGGGATTATGTTGGACATGAGAAACTACTTTACAAAGAGGACTGACTAATTTAAAATACATCAGAAAATGGAAAAGCACCTCAGAAGAAAACATCTGCTAATGCCACGCTTTGTATGCTTGAGAAGCCAGGAAAAAAATACTGAAATAACTCGTGCAAGCAGCGTCTGGTAAAGATCCACAAATTTAATATAATATCATACAATACACCACACGATGACTGGAAATAAAAACTATAAAAACTGGTTGAGTGCTTTCACCCATAAGTAATACAGGCTTCATCAGAACTAAATGCCATATTGAATTCCTGACCGTATTTAAAAAATCTTTGCCGCCAAAAAAATTAAAACTGTACATGCTTAATTAATGCTTTGTAATTACCATACTCTAAAATTACTTATACTAGTATAAACTCCAAAAATATTTCAAAGTTAAAAACATTGAAAATGCTGGTGAGTAAACATACAGTAAGTGTACTAAATACATTCAACACTAACCCAGAAAATTGATGAATATCACTAAACATCACTAAATATACATGTTAACATAAATAACACATATTTGTCCACAATAAATACACTAAAAGGTTTTTATAAAAATTAATGACTCAATTTGTATAATAATGGTTTGATAGTCAAACTTTCATTCAAACCTGGGGCGGAGGCTGCATCAGTATATATTTGCCACCACATTTCCCTGTGTGATAGATGGCCCTTCTGATCACCCCCCCTAGGGTCAGCTTTGACTGTATCAATTATAGCAAACGTAAATTTGTGTTCAGCCCCTTGTTGTTTAATATGTCTATAAAGAGCGTTTTTTTTCATCGTTCTTTTTGATGGAATAAAAATGACCATAAATTCTTTTGTTCAGCTGTCTCTCTGTCTTTCCTATACAAAACGCTGAACAAACTGTACATAGGGCAATGTAAATAACAAATTTTGTTATACAATTTCCTGATTTAAATCTAATAAAAGATCTAGTCACATTGTTCAACCTAATGCATTGACTATTATTAATAGCGAAACACCAATAACATCTGCCACATTTTTGTGTGTTCTTAAATGTAATGGATTTTTGTATGGGGGAATTTTCCAACAACCTCGATGTTAGGGCCCACTTTATTCACAAAACAAGGTCTATGCCCCAATATGTTCGTTATTTGTGTGTCTGCTAATATAATATTCCAATTACTGTTTAAAATTTCTTTGACTTTGTAAGAAAATGGTCCGTATTCTAAAATACACGATCTACAAAAATCAACAAGGATGGGGTACTAGATACATACCACTACTAGGTTTGGAATCTAATGATTTATATTTTACTAAAAACAGCAATGCTATCATTACCAAATCCTCTTCTGTTGATTTTTGTAGATCGTGTATTTTAGAATACGGACCATTTTCTTACAAAGTCAAAGAAATTTTAAACAGTAATTGGAATATTATATTAGCAGACACACAAATAGCGAACATATTGGGGCATAGACCTTGTTTTGTGAATAAAGTGGGCCCTAACATCAAGAGGTTGTTGGAAAATTCCCCCATACAAAAATCCATTACATTTAAGAACACACAAAAATGTGGCAGATGTAATTGGTGTTTTGCTATTAATAATAGTCAATGCATTAGGTTGAACAATGTGACTAGATCTTTTATTAGATTTAAATCAGGAAATTGTATAACAAAATTTGTTATTTACATTGCCCTATGCACAGTTTGTTCAGCGTTTTATATAGGAAAGACAGAGAGACAGCTGAACAAAAGAATTTACGGTCATTTTTATTCCATCAAAAAGAACGATGAAAAAAACGCTCTTTATAGACATATTAAACAACAAGGGGCTGAACACAAATTTACGTTTGCTATAATTGATACGGTCAAAGCTGACCCTAGGGGGGTGATCAGAAGGGCCATCTATCACACAGGGAAATGTGGTGGCAAATATATACTGATGCAGCCTCCGCCCCAGGTTTGAATGAAAGTTTGACTATCAAACCATTATTATACAAATTGAGTCATTTTTATAAAAACCTTTTAGTGTATTTATTCTGGACAAATATGTGCTATTTATGTTAACATGTATATTTAGTGATGTTTAGTGATATTCATCAATTTTCTGGGTTAGTGTTGAATGTATTTAGTACACTTACTGTATGTTTACTCACCAGCATTTTCAATGTTTTTAACTTTGTTTGAAATATTTTTGGAGTTTATACTAGTATAAGTAATTTTAGAGTATGGTAATTACAAAGCATTAATTAAGCATGTACAGCTTTAAATTTTTGGCGCCAAAGATTTTTTAAATACGGTCAGGAATTCAATATGGCATTTAGTTCTGATGAAGCCTGTATTACTTACGGGTGAAAGCGCTCAACCAGTTTTTATAGTTTTTATTTCCAGTCATCGTGTGGTGTATTGTATGATATTATATTAAATTCGTGGATCTTTACCAGACGCTGCTTGCACGAGTTATTTCAGTATTTTTTTCCTGGCTTCTCAAGCATACATAGCGTGGCGTTAGCAGTTGTTTTCTTCTGAGGTTCTTTGGTCTAGCAAACGCTCTTTTGGTTATTTCGTTTGGTAAGAAAATGGAAAAGGCAAACCAAAAAAGGAAAAAGTTAAAATAAATAGCAGACAAGACAGACCTATCAGTGTAATCAGTGCTACTGTTGGAATGTGTGTTATGTGCATCCATATGCACATATTTGATTAGTGTGTATCAACAATATGACTCATTGGTAAGACATTATTTCCATAATGTTTCATTGGGGGTGCATTTGTAGATGTATGACAGACCTCATGTGTTATAATATGTCAGAACTATAACAACCCTAGAAGACACAGGCTTTAAAAGCTTGTATATGCACCTGTATATACATACTTATACAGTAATAATCACTTAAAAATTAAATGTGTATATTGTATATGTGTTTTAGAAATGTAGGTTTGAAACACATTAATTCTACATATGATGCATGTTTCCATATCAAAACTTTTATATGCATACAATGCAGTAAACTGTGTTTAATAACTATTTTATACTTAACTTTGTTTTCAGTAAGTACTGCTTGATTTGTTTCTAACTTCAGAGTATCCACCTAAATACTTCATCTTTAAATTTTCAGGGTCTAGGTATTAGTTTCCCCACAAGTGTTTGGCAGTCCTCTGTACAAACTCAGGCACCTTGAGTGACATTTTTCCTATAAAAGCACAATTGAAATTTCTCCAATACCTAGGTGCACACATGACAACTAGTTTGCAGTGACAAGCACTGCCCCACATAGTTGCAAACTGGATACTCCTGACAGTGACTGATATTCTCACTCCAGCTGTCTAATCAATAAAAAAGGTCTGTTGCCATGGATATGAACTTTCCTACTGTATCCACTACCAGCTTGGTGGATATGGGCATCATGTGGCAATTTAGAAATTGCCTCATGTTTACAGACAGCCAGTTAATTTTCAAACAGATATGGTATGTGAGGGATGTATTTACATAATACCACTAGAGGCAAAGGTTTGACATAAATGTACTTCTAATGTCAATAAGATTGTCAATAGTACACACACTTCACCCATCACACACAATTCAAAGCAGACATATCGAGCCACATATGCTGAGGCACTTAATTGTAACCTTCCTAAACCACAAAGACCTCCTAGAAGAAGTGCATATAACAAATACCCTCAGCAGCCCCAAATACACTCTTTCAAAACAAAATCCACATCAACACATAGAGCTACATCTTCTTTTAAGCCTATAAGGCAAGCTGCCACACAATCCAACATTCTAGTCATTGGAGACGCCATCGTGAGGCACACTGATGTTCCACTCACCAGGCTGAGTAAGGAGAAAGTCACAGTCAGTTGCTTATCAGGGGCTAGGATCCACCACATTATGCAGGCATTCAGGTCATTGGACCACAATTACCAATATGACTCAGTCATAGAACATGTGGGAGTAAATGACTTGAGACATACCTCCCTAGACTATATGAAGAGAGACATCATCGAGCTCTTGGAATATGTGTCCAAGGCTGGTATGAGCCTAGCATTGAACAGCATTTTACCTTTTCCAAGGATGATGCCACATTATGAACAAAAGATGATTGATTTAAATAATTGGCTAAGTTTCTGGTGTTATTCTAAGGGGGTGCAATATTTGTCAGCATGGAAGGAGATGGTCAACTGACCATTCTGCTTTGCCAGAGATGGTCTGCATCTCTTCTCTCTAGGCTTTCAAATATTAGCAAAAACATTGTCTTCTCCCATAGTGCCTTTTTTAGGCAATACCAAACTGAAAGTACTTCTGACATAGCAAATCAAAACCAAGAAAATCTAAAGGTATTACTGCTCAATGCCAGGAGTCTAAACAAAAAACAATACTCCCTAGAAGCTCTCTTTACCATAGAGAATGCTGATGTCTGTGTGGTCACTGAGACATGGTTTAAAGCCACAGAGAGCACACCAACAGTGCTAAGTAATAATGCCTTCCGCACACTTAAGCCAGTTACTTCCCAGGCAGGGACAAAAGGTGGAGGTGTCTCTATTTACATCAAAGATAAATATATTTCAAGGCTGGTCAAACAGGACAATGCACTTGAGCTGCTCCATGTTCAAATCACCACAGGCAAAATCCAATACCACTTCCTTGCAAGCTATAGGTCCCCCTCTATGACCCAGTAAATGGGTCTATATTATAATATCGAATGGAACGAATGTCGAACGGTCACAATATTGAAAGTGCCGTTCAAATGACTTGGTTTTGTGGGGGGGATGTGCCCCCCACATACCCCGCTAATTATATATACCAACTCCGAGATTGCGCTACAGTGAGGAAAGGGCAAAATTCCCGATCTTCTCCGCACCCCAATCCCACAAACCAGGACTCGATGAACGGCACTTTTGATATTGTATAATCCAAACCTCGATACAACGATACTACCAATAAAGCTCACGGTTGACCCAAAAAAAAAAATCCACAGCTCGGCCAGGGAATACAAAGTTTATTGAAGTAAAATGTTAAGTGCTTTCATCTGTTTTAACAGACTTCCTCAGAACACTAAACAACTGTTTCAAACTCATTTAAAAAACCTCTTTGACGCCAAAAATCAATTGTCATTTAAAAGAACATGCACAACAATATTCATTCTTACCATCACATAAAAAATATATATGTATGTATAAAAAATACATAAGAATGTGAACACGTAAAACATCCTGCCTACCCAAATATTACTTACTAATTTTATTAAACATAATAGGTAGTTAAAATCGTAAAAAATGTATAAAACTGTATAATAAAAATATACTGGATATGTGTTGTATGCATATAAAAGGTTCCACATTGAATCTAAATCCTTTTGATATTGTGGCCATTCGACATTCGTTCCAGTTGATATTATAATATAGACCCTATAGGTATGTATCCCAGAGACTGTTGCTTCTATGGAACATCCATGTGAAGCAGAGTTCCTCACTAACCCACTTCAAGTGCAACTTGGACAATTGGAAAAGAAAACAGAAATTCATCCCTGGTTTGGCACCTATGTCTCTAATGGACACAGGTAACCTGTAAATGGTTCATCTTCTAACCCCCTGCTTACACTTATCAAGGGTATCAGAACTTGTCAGAGATTTGAGATGCCTGGCTAGGCTTAAAAAGGCCCTTGTGGTTGTTAGACTAGTAAACACCTATGAGCCTATAAGAATTGGTAACAAAGGGTGGCACAGTAGTGCAGTGGCTTGTATTACTGTCTTAGAGTGTTTAGCTCTCAAGTTACATTCTCAGCTAGGTTGTCTTTTATGTGAAGTTTGTATACCCTTACTATGTCAAGGTGGGATTTTGCTATCCTGGTTTCTTCCTGCATGTCAAAGCAAGCCTTAAGTGGAATGTCAGTCCTCTAAATTTCCTGTAGGTTTGAATCATGCAATGTACTGGTGCATTAGTAATGCACTGTCAGACCAGAAATGTTATAAGAAGGTTCAGTTGTCTGGAATTATTAATGCATACTAAGCATCTGATTTGATATGTTATCAGATAACATAATTACTCTAAATTTTTACAGGTTATCAGCTGAATATGCAAGACGGCCTGTGCACTTTTAATACTCAGGATCTATACAGCTGCAAGCAACCTCAATTTAGACTAATCATTTTGAAAGGGCTCAAATGCCAATCCCACTTGCTATGTATGTTAACATTTTAAAATATTTTTAGCCAAAGTCCCTGGTGTTCCTTAGAGACGCATGCCATTTTTTTCATAAAACTAAAAAAATGGGATTTAAAGATGCCATTTAGATGGCCACCTCTGGTGTCACTGATTTGTACCCAGCAATACACTATAATATGGAGCTTGACATGCTTAGGCACTTATTGTTAAAAAATTAAACTGCTGACGGAAAAGTGAGTGACGGTTGCTTAATGAAACTGGTTTTGTATAATTATTTTCTGAGACCTTATTTCTGTCAAGTGAACAGTAGAGCATGGGTCCTGTTGTAGCACTAGCTTATACTATCACTTTTCGAAAAGAAAGAGTAAATTTGTTCTTAGTTCCCAGTTCAACAAGCATACGTATTTCAGGTCTCATTTTATAGATGACTTTTTTGGAAGATACAGAATATAATACGTTTAAAATACCCAAAGAACCAAAAAAAAGAAAAAAGAGCACGAAGATGTAATCCGAGCTAGGACTGATTTATTTAGCACTTTCGGCAACAAATTACATATGACATCTTCAGAATAACCCTACACAAGAAACCCTCTCTTTATATAGTAAACAAACTCATTTGGATGGGAATACCAAACAGTCAATTAAAACATCCAACAATTAAAGCAACAGCACTCAATACAAACTAATGCTTGTTATAAAAGCATATTGAAAATCATATAAACAAAACATTGTAGTATACAAAAAACAATCCTCCTAAACAACTTTACAAATACATAGATGCATAAATTGATTAATTGTTTGGTATGCACATGCAAATGAGTTAGTTTACTATATAAAGAGTGGGTTTATTGTGTAGGGTTATTCTGAAGTCATATGTAATTTGTTGATGAAAGCGCTAAATAAATCAGTCCTAGCTCGGATTACATCTTCGTGCTCTTTTTTCTTTTTAAGATACAGAATATGTTTTGTTAGAATTTATATAGTATTTAAACAATAAATATTTTATTAAGTAGATTGTTAAATAATAATACACAGAATTTTAGATGTTAGGTTTTTGCAGAATGTTATTAAAAGACGTTTAATTCTACAATATTTATGAAATCTGCTTTCAGAGACTCCAACTTAAATGTGAATTGTGGTCACAGCAATTTGTCAAGGATAATGTTTCAAAAAGTCAAGTGGCAGAGATTATCTAAATTAAATTTTGATCACTAATTGCTCTAAAATGAGTTAGAAGTTTTAGGCAGAGGTGGTTCATTTTCTAATATAAAAATTAAGCAGCAAGCTATGCTGTTTGTTTTTTAATGAGGTGACCGAACATAGAACTGACAAGTTTTCACCCATCATACTAGATGGTTTAAACTCTGAAATCATTGACACCAAATCAACCTTTTGGAATCATTCTTTGTTATTAGAATATAATGTAGATAATTAATAGACAAAAAGTATAGTGATGAACAACTGGAATTGTATAACATTGTGGGGTTAAGGCCTGTGCTTATCAATAAATGGTCAAGTAATTTAAAAACTGTTTTAGAAAATGAAAACACCAGATTTCAGCTTCATAGTTAAAACATGTTGGTACTTACTATTATAGCTTTTGCTACCAATACACACTGATATATGTTACGTACATATAAATACATACATACATACATATAAATATTTCAAGCACAGGCATCAATGCCCTTCTAGTTTGCCAATTTGGACCTCTTCAAGAGGAACCTTGACGATTGGATGGGAGAAAGGAAATTCACCCCAGAGATCACGTCAGTTGCCCTGCTAGACAGGGGTCCAGGAAAGTAAATAATGTGGGAAGAAATAGCCAGGGAATTGTTATGGCTAGGCTTGTATAGGCCCTAGGGCTGATAGCCTAGTACCAACCTATGAACCTAATATACCAAAACACTCGTTTCCATAATAAATGTCCATGCTGTTCTTAAAAATATTTAAATTAGTGCTTGCTTTAATGTAATTTGGTAGTCTGTCCATGCAACAGCTGGTCTTTCAGAGAACCAATTAGTACACTTCCCATTCCTATAGAATCGTCTACATAGGTTGTCTGATGATAACCCCAAACATTCCCAGAGGTAGTTGTCTCTAAATGCCCTATATACCTGAATAAGAGCTCATCTTAGATATCTATAAAAGACACTGTACAAGTTTAGATATTTTAGTCTTTCATAATAACTTAGATTTTCACATCCATGGATGCCCTTGGTATATTTCTGCTGTATTCTTTCCAGTTTACCCATGCTTGTTTTCTTATAGGATTTCCATATTGTTATTTCATTCTCAAGTTTGGGTCTAATGTAACTAACAAACAATGACTTCATCATTTTTGATTTCCTAAACTTTATACATCTTTTTATGCAACCTATAGTTCTATAACTATCATTAACTAATTGGTTGATATTATTAGAAAACCTTATAGCTGGCTCTACCCATATACCCTGGTCCTTATGAGTCTACAATTTCAATCACAGTGTGTTGCATTAAATATTCACCTTTCAATTTATGTCTCCCAAATCTCATATTCTTAGTTTTTAATGTATTTATCAGCATATTATTCTCCTGTGCCTAAATAATCAATTTAGTCAAGTGCTTTTGCAGACATGTCCTATCTGTAACACATGTAATCAGTTTACCCAATTTCAGGTTGTCTGCATATAGACTGTAGAACACCTCAAATGAAAAAGTTAGGCCTGAAAGATACAGTCTAAACAATTAAGGGCCTAGGACAGAGCCCTTGTGACACCCTGACTGTAACCGAGAATTTCACCTATCCAGTTGATGTATGATACTTAAAAAATAGAATCCACAAAAAACAAACTTGTAAAACTCCAGACAAAACCACGACCAACCTGGAAAACGAACCTTTTATTGAACAAGGGTAGTCAAAGCGCTTTTCGGCTTACAATAGTTAGCCTTCTTCAGAACGATCATACAACTGCTTGCACATACATTTTATAGTAAAAAAGGTGCAAAGAGCTAAACAATTAGTGCCTCATTAAACAATTAAATTAAAAAGTGTTTTACATTTAAAGTGCACAGGCAAAAATTCTTCAGGTAGACTCAAAAGACAACTGTTTCTACACCAATTAAAACCTTCCTTAAAAATAACTTAACTAAAGAACTATTTGATGAGTAATATCTATAAATTTAAACATAATATAGTTTTGTGTATATTATAGTGTAATAATAATATTACGCTAATGTTAAAAAATCATCTCGCCAAACTTTTTAATTTTAAAAGAACACCAATAGAGAGGGCATCATTGAGCCCAGGGAACCTACTTGCATCTAATTTGACTTGCCACTTTAATTCTAGTTCTAGTAATTTTAGAGAGTGTGGACCACCTCTAAAATTACATTCTAACTTATCGATGACCATAAACTTAAATGAATGGTCAGTATGTGAGATAATATGCTTTGCTAGTGCATTGTCAGCCTTCTTGTGGGAAATGGCATAAGAATGTTCATAAATTCTGTCTCTGAGTCTCCGCTCAGTTTTTCCCACATAGAAGGCAGGACAAGAGTTGCACCTAGCCAAATAGACAATGTTTCTAGAATTACAGTTGTATCTGTCATGTAGTTTAAATTTAACTTCATCTAATATAAAGTAGTTATTTACAAGAATATATTTGCACATATTACATGCCTCACATTTAAACATCCCGGTCGACTTCCTCAATGAATTTGTTTGAAACTTTAAGACGTCTTTCAAATTACGGCCACGTTTAAAAATGACTTTGGGTGTATGCCCTATTTTATCCATTAGGCTAAGGTTATTTTTAAACAAATTCCAATTCTTTTTTAAGATATTAACACATGAAGTGCTTGTTTTTACATATGTTGTAAAAAAATTATTCGCTCTGTTAGAATTATTATTCATATGTTGTGAAAAATTAGTCTCAACACTAGACAAGTTGGTATAGGTCACGTTGTCAGTACTGGGGACTTTTATAGCCAATAAAGGTTTAAAAATGTTATTTTCCCTCTTTGTTTTAACCTCGGCTATTATCTCCTCCAAGAGCTCCAATGGGTACTCTCTTTTAATAAATGCTTCTTTTAAAAATAAACATTCTTCATCAAATTCAGAATCAAGAGTAACTATCCGGGCCGCTCTAATTGTGGCAAGTGGCAAGTCAAATTAGATGCAAGTAGGTTCCCTGGGCTCAATGATGCCCTCTCTATTGGTGTTCTTTTAAAATTAAAAAGTTTGGCGAGATAATTTTTTAACATTAGCGTAATATTATTATTACACTATAATATACACAAAACTATATTATGTTTAAATTTATAGATATTACTCATCAAGTAGTTCTTTAGTTAAATTATTTTTAAGGAAGGTTTTAATTGGTGTAGAAACAGTTGTCTTTTGAGTCTACCTGAAGAATTTTTGCCTGTGCACTTTAAATGTAAAACACTTTTTTAATTTAATTGTTTAATGAGGCACTAATTGTTTAGCTCTTTGCGCTTTTTTTACTATAAAATGTATGTGCAAGCAGTTGTATGATCGTTCTGAAGAAGGCTAACTATTGTAAGCCGAAAAGCGCTTTGACTACCCTTGTTCAATAAAAGGTTCGTTTTCCAGGTTGGTCGTGGTTTTGTCTGGAGTTTTACAAGTTTGTTTTTTGTGGATTCTATTTTTTAAGTTTGATGGCGTCCCACCCGATTTCACCTGGTGCTTCGAACCTAATGGGATCTCAATTTACTTTATCAGATGATCCGAACGAAAAATCTACAAAAGTACACTTGTCAGTTAATGAGAACGAGAATTTTGGATTACTTATGGCAAAGATTGATTCTCTTTGCGCTCGATTAGACAAGGTAGACTCAAACCAGAAAATGTTTAAAGAATTTATGACATCTAAAACTGTTAACTCTGATATTTTGCACAGTGATGGCTTGAATCTTAGAACTGACCAGTTGAATGAAAAGCACGGTTGCAGACCTGAATGTAATCTTACAAGTAACTGTAATGATGAAAGCACACCGCCACCAGGTCAAAGGTCACTGAGACCTACGTCAAATGTCAGTAGACCAAAAGAACTGTCTATATCAACACAACCAAACACTGTGTCTCAGCCATCTGTTGCACTGTCTAACGCTATGCCACTTGCGACTTCAGGGCAGTATATTTCTACCAACAACTCGCCAAAAATTTCTTTTTTAATTAAGGACACTTTCGCATTTGGGAGAGATTCAGCAGGACATGTAATTCCTATTACTAACATGGATGGAATGTCACAGGATAAAAATGGTATACCAGATATAGTAAGTAATTTAAAAATTCTCGACAACCATTTGCTGAAATTGAAAAAGACACAGCTTGAAATTGCTTATTTTAAAGAATGTTTGACTGTTAAAGTGATACCAAAGGGTCTACGTAGGACACAATACCCTACAGGGTTGGTGAATGACTCTCCCTTCCATAAGGAATTAGTACAGCTGTTTGAACGTCAGGGAACTGAACTACTGAATTTAATGATTAAGCACTATGCTATTTTGGCTAGTGAATTGACTGAAACCATCTTGGACTTGGATAAAACCATAACTAGTGATTCTGAGTTTTATAGGTACAAATATGACTATTCTAGGTCAATGACTAGCATTGACAAACACTTGAGTAAATTGCAAATAAATAAAAACAAAAAACTTGAAAGAGACATTAAAGCTTATAAAGAAGGCACAGCATATCCTGTGCCTTCTTTAGCTCAGACTTGGCAACGTACTACTTTTAGAAATACTAGTCATAATGCTTGTTCTATGACTGAATGTAACAATAATTGTAATTTTATACAACCTGATGACATGATTATTGATGATGTTGAGCTTGATAATAATTATTTAAATGACAAGACAGAGTTCCCAACTTTAAGAAGAAGTGAAAGACTTCAGAACAACTCAAGGTTTAACTATAATACTAACACAAGACCTATTAATACTAAAACTGTCACTCCTTCTAACAGAAATTCACACCATGATTATAACGGGGCAAGACCTAAACAACAAAGACCTACTCACAATTTTAATACTAGGTCAAAAAACTTTTAACTGAGGAGGAAATCGGACTAAGTGAATTTTTGATTCAGGCCGAGCCCCCCCCTCCAGTGACACACAAGAACTAGTTGTTGATAGTCCCTGTAATGTTGATGAAGTTATAACTTTGGGAAACTCTGATAATTTTTCTAGTTCAGATAAGCCAATAATTATGTACAACGGCAGTAAGGATTTTAAGGTATATAATTTTTCTTCTTGTCCATTATCACCAGAATTGGTTGAATTATTATCTAAGGGACAAACATACGTCCCTTATACAAAGTTCGACCTTACGTCGAGCATACTTGATCTTAAACTCTATACTAGAAAGCTAAATTTTCAATATCTATTTGGTGACATTACTAGTGCAGGACCACCATTAGATTTTTATATACCTAGTACATTCAATCCACCCTTACATCCTGCTATACAAATGTTTGAGACTGTCTGTGAATTAGACTTCAGATCTTTGGCTAGAAAGAAAAATAAAGGTATAGTTAACCTTGATGAGCTTGATCTAATTAAATTTGTCCACTCACAGAAGATCCGACTATGCAAGCCAGATAAAGGGGGTGGTATTGCAATTTTTGATATTGATGATTATAATTGTAGGATGAGAGCCTTGTTGGACAATGAATCTTATGCACCAAGTTCTAGATCTGAGGCGAATAAAGCCTATAATTTAGTGAAAATTAGAAGTTATGTCCTTACCATAACGTCCCATGTGGAGTGTTCATCTCGCCTTTGTTCTTACACCTGGGTTCGGAGCCGATCCTCGGCTCCGTGTCGGCCGCTTTGCAAGCTCTGCATCGAGAAGAAGCTCGAGACCAACCTAACTCCCACAATCCCCCTCTGCCTTTACCTCAGATCTAGTTTGCAAGCAAACCAGAAGTCAGAGAGAGAAACACATTCATGCCAAAACAACATAACTGCAAGAACAGCTATACATATATATATATATATATATATATATATATATATATATATATACATATATACACAACAACTGCGTAATGCAGAAGCAGGATAAATCAAACCAGACACCAAACTGTACGTTCTTCCTGAGGGTGGGAGGGTGGGAATGTAAGAACAAAGCGAGATGAACACTCCACATGGAACGTTATGGTAAGGACATAACTTCTAAATGTGAGAGTGTTCGATCTCGCCGTTTGTTCTTACACCTGGGTAGCGTCCCTAGCTCCATGTTCCTGAGGAACTCACGGGAGAACGTTCTTGAGCACAGTGGAACCAAAGGTTGCCCTGTCCCTAGAAACCCTGTCTACCTTGTAATGAGAAATGAATGTATGTGGTTTAGACCAAGTGGCAGCTGCACAAATAGTGTCTAATGGTAAGCGAGCTGCATGAGCCAGGGATGTAGATACTGATCTTGTAGAGTGCCACTTGGGTTTGACAGGTAAAGTTTGTTCCGAAGAAGCATAAACAAATATAATGCAATCAGTTAGCCATTTGGAAAGGGTTCGTTTAGTAACTGCTACACCTTTCCTGCTGTCTGCAAAGGCTACAAAAAGTTGATCTGTTTTCCTGTGATCCTTTGTTCTATCCAGGTAAAATCTAAGTTGTCTATGAACATCCAACTTGTGTAACATATACTCCAACTTATTGGAGTGATTTTTGAAAAAGGTAGGGAGTTCAATGGATTGATTAATGTTATTAATAGAGCAAACTTTGGGGAGAAAGGACAGATTAGTGCGAAGAGATACTCTGTCAGAGTGAAAGATCAGATAAGGGTGTTTAATAGAAAGAGCTTGAAGCTCTGACACCCGCCTAGCCGATGTAATGGCCACCAAAAAGAGGGTCTTCCATGACAAATACTTCAATGGACAAGAGGAGGCTGGTTCAAATGGAGGTAACATCAATTTAGATAATAAAAGGTTCAGATTCCAAGGTGATGTAGGAGTTCTAACTGGTGGTCTAATATGGAAAGATCCTTTTAAAAAGGTCTTACAAAGTCTGTAAGCCATAATAGGGGCCCCACATTCTTCCACATGAAAGTTGGAAATGGCAGCCAATTGCACTCTTAAAGTGGCAGGAGAAGCTCCTTGGTGGAACAATTCGGTTAAAAACTCCAAGATCTTATTTAAGGGAGCTATAACAGGGTCCAAATGCTGTGAATTTGCCCAGAAAACAAAGCGCTTCCATTTACTCGTGTAGGTCTTTGTAGTGGAAGCTTTATGAGAAGCCACTAGTATATTCTGAACTGCAGGTGAAAGAAGATCAGACCTGGCTAAGTAGGGAAGCGGAGCAGCCAAGCTGCTAGTTGGAGTGACAGAAGCGATGGGTGGGGAGCCCTGACGAGTGGGTCAGCAGATCTGGCTCGGGTCCAGGATCCAGGGTCCCCGAATGCGGTGTGCCAGAAGAAAGGGAAACCAGATTTGACGAGGCCAGAATGGGGCAATGAGGATAATCGTCCTTTGCAGGTTGTTGGCTTTCTGCAGAAACTTTGCAATCAGGGGAAAAGGTGGAAAAGCGTACAGGAGACCCGGGGGCCAATCGTGAACCAGCGCGTCCCTGGGGACTTCCCTGGAGGGGGTAATAGGGCAAAGTAGCTTCTGCATTTGGCGTTCATTGGAGACGCAAAAAGATCGCAGGAAGGCTGGCCCCATTTGCAAAAAATCTTCTTCGCAACTGACTGTTTGAGGGACCACTCGTGAGGCAACAGGATTGCTCTGCTCAACCTGTCGGCTATGACGTTGGATGACCCCGGGATGTGCGTTGCAATCAGAAAGCGACCGTGGACTCCGCCCATTGCCAGATTCTCATGGCCTCTCTGCATAGCTGATAAGACTTGGTTCCCCTTGTTTGTTTATGTACCAGACTACGGACATGTTGTCCGTCTGAACTGCAATAGTCCCTAGAGGAAGAAGGGGAGCAAAGTGTTGCAACGCTAGAAACACTGCCCTCAACTCTAGAACATTGATGTGCAGATTGTACTCTAACTTGGTCCATTCGCCTTAGACTGTCTGTCCCTGAAAGATGCCCCCCCACCCTATCAGGGAAGCGTCCGTGGTCACCGTAGCTGTCGGTGTGGGTAGCACGAATGGTCTTCCACTGGAAAGGTTGCAAGTCCAGAGCCACCAGGCTAGGTGTGATTTGCATGTGTTTGTGATCAGAATTTCGTGTGTCAGAGGTAGCTGTTGGAACGACCATTGTGCAAACAGTAGCCATTGTAGAACTCTCATGTACAGTCTTCCCAATGGTATCGCAATGAGAGAAGCTGCCATGAGACCCAAAACCTTCAGAACCAGTTTTGCTGGGGATTTTCTGGATGACAGAAGAAGAGATATGTGGCTTTGTAGTGAGGCTATCCTTTCTGGAGGAAGTCTTAGAATTAAATGATGCGTATCCAATTCTGCTCCTATGAATGACATATGCTGTGATGGCTGTAGTGAAGATTTTTCGAAATTTCACGGAAATTCGAGATGAACACAAAGCTGTAGTGTGTAATCCCTGGCCTGAATCAGTTGACGCTGGGTGGTGGCAGAAAGGAGCCAGTCGTCCAGATACGGAAACACCTGGAATCCCAGGCGTCTCAGGTGAGACGCCACCACTGCCATGCATTTGGTGAAAACCCTGGGGGCTGAGGTCAGACCAAAGGGCAGGGCACGAAACTGAAAATGGCTGGCTCCCAGCCAGAAGCGCAAGTGATCCCTGGACGCCCTGGCCATTTTGATGTGGTAGTATGCGTCCTTCAGATCTATTGAGCACATCCAGTCGTCCTTCTGTAAAAATGGAAGGATCGATTGAAGCGTGACCATCCGGAACTTTTCTTTCTTGACGAAGGTATTGAGGTTGCTTAGGTCCAGAATCGGCCTCCAGTCCCCTGTCTTCGTTGGAACTAAAAAGAACCTTGAGTAAGTTCCGAATCCTCTTTGGTCCGCTGGGACTGGTTGGATGACTCTTTTTTTCTAGCAGCTTTGAAATTTCTATAGCTGCTGGGTCTCGCAGATGGGCGGCACATCTGGGAGTCTTCTCTTCGGAATTGGGGGCAATAGGAAGGGTATTCTGTAGCCTCTGGTAACAACGCTTTTTACCCAGTTGTCTGATGTAAGATTTTGCCAGGCCTGAGGGTATAAAGCTAAGCGACCCCCGACTGCCTCCAGAGCAAGGCAGTCGGGCCTCCTCTCAGGAGTGCTGGAAAGGTTTTCCAGGGGGTGTATCCCTGTCACCTTGGTTTTGTGGACCCCCTCTGCCGCCAGTGCGGTGTCTTCCACCTCTGCCCCCTCCTCTGCCTCTAGAGGGGGCATCACCCTGTGTGCCTGGGAAAGATCCTTGGGGTTTTCGAAACCACATTTTTCCACCACGTTGCCCTTTGGAGTACGGTCTGGATGGGGTGGAAAAACGGACTCCGACAGCAGACAGAGTCTTTCCCTCCTGCTCACACCGGGTAAGGGTCTCCTTTACTTTGGGGCCAAAGAGAGTGGCACCATCAAATGGGGCGTTAGTAAAGGAAGACTTGAAGGCTTCCGCAAATGAACATAAGCACATCCAGGATTGTCTACGAAGAGCAATCGCTGAAGCTGCTGCCCTACTCGATCCTTCGGCTGCGTATGAGATCAGCCTCATGGACGAGTTTGCAATAGATGTAAGGGTATTGAGATGTGCTGTAACTTTTTCTGAAATAGCAGCATCTGTAGTACCCTGGAGGGTATCTCCCAACTCTTTGATTAGATCCCTCTGTAGCCATGTGAAGTGGGTCAAATAGTTCAGGATCGCATAGAAAAGCCGCTGAACTAAAAATGCGCTTCCCATACCTGTCCATAGTCCTAGAATCTCTGTTAGGTGGATGGACAGATGAGGAAGATTCAGACATCTCCTTCTTCGTGGCCGCTGCCACCACCATAGCGTCCACTGGCACTCCCTTTGTCAGATAAGCCTTATCCTGAGGGGCAGTAAAATATTTGTTAGGCTTTCTAGGGACTGGCTCCACCGTGTCAGGCGTCTCCCACGCCCTTCGAGCAATCAGCTCCATCAACTCATCGAAGGGCGGAGTGACCCAGGAGGAGGAAGGGCGAGCACCGAATGCCTTCAGCAAAACTGACTCATCCTCAGAAGGGGGGAGGGCTTGCCAATCACCTCTCTGCTTTAGGATCTCCAGGATGTCAGAAAAAGAGACATCCTCTGAGGGTGACTTTGGGGACCCTTCTGACTCATCTAAGTCAGTGTCCGATGTCAATGATTCTTGTGGAGAATCTAAGTGTCCCCTCTTACACAATCTTTTCCTCGGAACTTCTTCCGGGGGAGCATCCGAAGAAGCCTCCGCGGAAGAGGGGGCACCCTTCAGGGGTGGCTGAGACACAGGTGCTCGACGCTTAGATGTAGTCGTGGGTGCAGAGGAGGATAACGGTCCTTTATGGGGAGGAGAAGCTGTTTCTGCTGATGTGGTTGTCTGGGTAGACAACATCTTCCTCATGAGGTCGAAGGCCCCCGGGTCCCGAGTCAAGGTATCTCCCGGTTCCGAGGAAATGGGAAGAATCCCCGAGACAGGCACCAAAGGCATCGACCCCGAGGATGGAGCCGAGTCGATCCGAGCCGAGGCCCCGAGAGGGAGCATTGGAACCGAAACATCGGTCCGACTCTCAGTCCCGGATCCAAGGATGGATCTTCAGCTCCGAGACTCCGGTACCGGATCCGACCGAGAGAAAGACGGTTCTGGCACCGAGGGCTCCACAATCAGCAGATCAGCCTCTTCCGGCTCCGAAGACTGGATAGGTTTCGGAGGAGGAACAGATGGAGATAAGGGAAGGCCTTCGAGTCTCGACACCAACTGGGAGGAGACAGAGATGAGCTTGGATAAGGCCGTATTCTCCATTAATTTCTGCACCACGCGGTCTACATCGGTGTCAGAGAGGGGTCTGGAAGAGCGAGTCGAAGGAATCGAAGACGGAGCCGACCTCAACAGTGTTGGGGGAGGGAGCTCCGTCACCGGTTCCAAGACTCGAGGCTCGGAAACTGACAATAGTTCAATACTCGGCCCCGAAGTCTGTGGAACCGGTGATCGAACTTTAACTGAAGAGCTCGGAGCCGATGACCTGGGCTCCGACGTCTTCGATTCCTTTGAGGATTTGGATGCCTGGTCTGATGCATCCAGAGCCTCTTGAAAGGTAGGTTTTAAAAGACCCCTATCCATAGTTTCCTGCGCCTATCTGTCATGACCCTTCCACTGAAAGAATGACAAATTGAACAGTCTTCTTGCAGATGGAGAGGGCCAAGACAGTAGACGCAGGAACTATGATTATCAGTCACTGACATCTTTTGCCCACATTGGCAACGTTTAAAGCCAGACTTAGCTTTCTCAGACATGTCACAATCTTAGTTAAGCTAACAAAGGAAAAGTTTGTAAAATGTCAAGTCCAGTAGTTATGTCTAATCCAGAAACTTTAGTCAAATCCAGTAACAAAGTCAATCCAGTAGTCAATCCAGTAAAAGGGTGGGGTAGGCCCCGAGGGAAAACTCTAATAAAGTATAAAAGAACTTTATATGGAACCGAGAATTCCTCGAAACACTATAAACACACACACACAGTCACTTAGATAATATTTTAGAAGAAAAAATTTCTAAGAAATATAAGAAAAATATAAATCTTAGCTTAAGGTTGCTCGAGCTCATCAAACTGATGCGAACGCTGCAGCGGCAAACTAGATCTGAGGTAAAGGCAGAGGGGGATTGTGGGAGTTAGGTTGGTCTCGAGCTTCTTCTCGATGCAGAGCTTGCAAAGCGGCCGACACGGAGCCGAGGATCGGCTCCGAACCCAGGTGTAAGAACAAACGGCGAGATCGAACACTCTCACATCATGTCTTAATGATTTATTTATAGAAGGACATATCGACCAGAACCTTCTGAATTATTTGACTACTTCCTTTCCCATCTTCCCCGAGTTTCTTTGGGATTCCCAAAATCCACAAGGACTTGGTGAATCCCCCTATGAGACCACTGGTGGATGGAAGGGGATCACCGTTATACGTCTGTGCTAAAGTCATTGACTCTTTTTTTACAAAAAATAGTAGCAAGTGAAAAACAGATCTGTAAAGACTCGTGGTCCTTTTTGAATCAAATTAATACTCTTGAGTTTGATGTAAATTATAACTTTTTAACTATCGATGTTAAAGATTTGTACACTTGTATCCCACATACCATAGCTGCCGAATGGGTAACACTTATGATGTATAAACATAATGTTCCAAAAACAGATATCTTTTTGGTTTCAGAACTTTTAGACCTAGTTCTTTCATATAATTTTTTTATCTTTGATTCATCATTTTTTTGCCAAAAAATAGGTATTGCTATGGGTTCCCCCTATAGGGCAACTGTGGCAAATTTAGTGATGGCCTTTTGGGAATGTGACTTAGTTTTTAAGTCAGAGTTGTATCTGGAAACAGTAGTTTTCTATACTAGATATCTTGATGATATCTTCATCTTAATGAAGGGTAATGAGAATACAGCCTCACTCTTGGTCGACTCTTTCAATACTTCAACTGAATTTTACATATTCTTTTAATAGTCTGCCTATTCCATATTTGGATATATGTTTATCTAAACATGTTGAAACGAATAGCTATTTGGCTAAAATTTATCGCAAAGTTACATATTCAAACACATTTCTCCACTTCTCAAGTTGTCACCCCTTTTATCAAAAGAAGGCGGTCATAAAGGGACAATTAGTCAGAGCGGCCCGGATAGTTACTCTCGATTCTGAATTTGATGAAGAATGTTTATTTTTAAAAGAAGCATTTATTAAAAGAGAGTACCCGTTGGAGCTCTTGGAGGAGATAATAGCCGAGTTTAAAACAAAGAGGGAAAATAAAATTTTTAAACCTTTATTGGCTATAAAAGTCCTCAGTACTGACAACGTGACCTATACCAACTTGTCTAGTGTTGAGACTAATTTTTCACAACATATGAATAATAATTCTAACAGAGCGAATAATTTTTCTACAACATATGTAAAAACAAGTGCTTCATGTGTTAATATCTTAAAAAAGAATTGGAATTTGTTTAAAAATAACCTTAGCCTAATGGATAAAATAGGGCATACACCCAAAGTCATTTTTAAACGTGGCCGTAATTTGAAAGACGTCTTAAAGTTTCAAACAAATTCATTGAGGAAGTCGACCGGGATGTTTAAATGTGAGGCATGTAATATGTGCAAATATATTCTTGTAAATAACTACTTTATATTAGATTAAGTTAAATTTAAACTACATGACAGATACAACTGTAATTCTAGAAACATTGTCTATTTGGCTAGGTGCAACTCTTGTCCTGCCTTCTATGTGGGAAAAACTGAGCGGAGACTCAGAGACAGAATTTATGAACATTCTTATGCCATTTCCCACAAGAAGGCTGACAACGCACTAGCAAAGCATATTATCTCACATACTGACCATTCATTTAAGTTTATGGTCATCGATAAGTTAGAATGTAATTTTAGAGGTGGTCCACACTCTCTAAAATTTCTAGAACTAGAATTAAAGTGGCAAGTCAAATTAGATGCAAGTAGGTTCCCTGGGCTCAATGATGCCCTCTCTATTGGTGTTCTTTTAAAATTAAAAAGTTTGGCGAGATAATTTTTTAACATTAGCGTAATATTATTATTACACTATAATATACACAAAACTATATTATGTTTAAATTTATAGATATTACTCATCAAGTAGTTCTTCAGTTAAATTATTTTTAAGGAAGGTTTTAATTGGTGTAGAAACAGTTGTCTTTTGAGTCTACCTGAAGAATTTTTGCCTGTGCACTTTAAATGTAAAACACTTTTTAATTTAATTGTTTAATGAGGCACTAATTGCTTAGCTCTTTGCGCCTTTTTTACTATAAAATGTATGTGCAAGCAGTTGTATGATCGTTCTGAAGAAGGCTAACTGATGTATGATACTTGCCATGTCCTATTTGTAAGCCATGCAGCTGTCCATCATATCATGAGTACATCAATACCTAGTTGTTCTAATTTATTGATCAGTGTTTTGTGTATGACCCTGTAAAATGCTGAAGTTAAATCTATATAAATTATATCACAGCACAATTTTTAATTCATAGCTATTATATTGTTATAGAACATCATGTTACAGGTGGTAATAGATCTATTTTTAATATATGCATGCTAATATATGGTTTCAAGTCCCATCCTAGCCAATTCTGACAATAACTTATCCAATAACACCTTCCCCATTATTTTTCCACAATATGAAAGTAGACTTAAGGGTCTATATGACTCAGGGTTTGTCCTACTCCCCTTTCCCTTAAAGACAGGTTTAATAAGCGCATGTCTCCAATTTTGAGGAATCTCCCCATATTTATATGACCTAGTGAATAATAGATATAATGGTATCATAAGCTCTTATTGGTGTTCTCAGGTCATTGTTACTAATTCCTTCTCCTCCCTGCGCTTTGTTTGGATACAGTTTGCACAGTTCTTTTTCAATATAATCTGATTCCAGTATCTGAAGTTACCTAGATGTCACTAGGACAATTTATCCCCCCCCCCCTTGTGTCGCCAAGCTGTTTTGCATAAGATTTTGTAAATATATCTATAATCTGTTGCATCTGAGAATACATTTCAGAATCTGCACACAGTTTATCAATTTGTATTTTTACTCCTTCCACATCTTATGTATCTATTAAAAGGTTTCATATTATGCTCAATATCTTTATATACATTTTCTTCAATTTTTTCTTGATCTTGTCTCACACTATGCTTAATCTGTTTGTCCATCTTTTTTATTTCAGTTTTCAAAGTTGTAGTTTGACCTCTCTTCCATTTCTTCTATTTTTTTGTCTCTCACCTTAATCAGCTACCTTGTTCTTATGGAAATATATTCCCTGATGTTGTATGCCTAGATCCTGATGTTAAACATTTTTTTGATTTTTTGCACTCAATTTCTCTTTCAAAACTTTCCACATTCCATCTGCAGTTTTTCCACTGAACACATCACTCCAGTTAATTTTACATAGTGATTGTTTTGCTTCCATATATGTAATTAAGCTTCTATGCATTGGTTTATGTTGGCCTCAATGTAGTCAAAATCAGTTAAAGCAAGAACAATCCTCCTAAAAAGAAAAACTAGTTTTTCCAAGGAGTTATTTATCTTGTCACTTAAACAAATGATATATAAACATTGTTATGCATTAAAATCAAAACAAATGGAAAATGTGCCATATAGGCATTCTTAAGTTTGTGGTAGGCTTTGCAAATGTAGTTTTGTGTAATAGTATGGAATCAAATATAGGATAGATTTTGAGGGTCTCATTGAAATCAATAAATTAGAGTGGCAATTGCATTTGAATGACAGTGTATCTCAGCAGTAATGATTCCACCTTTATTAAAAGCATTTTAAAGTTGAGACTAATTTTACAAGACACTTTATTTGCTTTATTCTTTAGCAAACATATTTTTTTTATTTTTGTTGTAGTTCTGTGTATATATTTTAGTAAACTAATAGAGTGTTTATACTAATTACATTGGTTTAGGGAAAGCATGTAAATACTGATGTGATGAAGTCTCAGTATCATGGGACATAAAAACACTTTACAATAAAATAAAACTTCTTGATTCTGTGGCTTAGTGACATGTTGGTTTAGTGTCTAACCATATCTGTCCACATTTGTTTATTTTTGTGAATGATTACACAACATTAATTCTGTCAGTATATTATTTATTTAATATTGTAGTACAGAGTTTCACAAACAGTGTGAGATACTCTTCACAAAATTACATTATGGGGAAGCATATTTTATACAGTTCTGCTAGTAGAATTGTGTTGTATTCCGTACATATAAACACATATATTCATATTTATATACCATCAGGATTACCTGACAGCTAGTGTATGCTAAACCAGTGGTCTACCACTGAGCTGTTTGCTTTATTATGACTTCAAGAATGGCATTCTAAAATAAATGCTCTGCCATGTAATTTGGTTTAGTAGTCAGCCTAGCATATTTTGAATAAATCTTGTACCAAGTAGCTGGGAGGCCTAGGTTTCAGTCCAGCAGCATCTACCTGCAGGACTGATGCTGCCACAAGTATTTCATTCTCTGTTGTGTTACCATGTTCATGCTGGAACCAAGTGTGTTCACTTACCATCCTTTATTTGGTTATAAATAGTTTAAAAGATACAATAGCAATTTGTTTAACATACATCAATGCTGTCTGTACTGCACAGTTGCAGTTTACTAGAACAAATCTACCCACCAGTACAAATTATGTATGAACACATTAGCTCATTTATTCAGTAATTAGTTCTCTTACCCAGCAAAGAAACCATATAAACTGCTGTTTCTACTAGCCGTAAGGAGTTTGTTTATTCACATACTGGGCCAAATTGCAAAAGAGTTGCCCTCAGTGTACGTCTGCCCTGATTCCAAAAGACTTGCTCTCAGGGAAAGTGACTTACTTTGGTGTAAGGCCAATCTATAAACAGGATTACAGCAGGGGCCAGGTTCCAAAAGACCTACTAAAAAATTAATTTTAATTGTGCTACAGCACTGTGCTGTTACTCTGATGCTTACTGTGATGGATTTGAAGTCTTCTTAAGACACTTAGTCTTGCTGGCTGGAATCAAAGTCTGGTTATAGTTGCATTCACAGTCTGTTGCATACAGAAACTTGCAGAATATACACTGATGAGACACTATACTTTGCAGCACTTGTCTTTAAGAGCAGTAACCAATATTTTTTTATAATAATACCACACGTACTTCTGTTACAGCTTCAGAAAATGTTCTATTTTACTTCTCATGTAGTACAGATGATGTGAGAAATATAACATTTACCTCAGGACAAAATGTGTCCCTACCATTACCCCTAACATAACTAGATTTAATACAGACTTTATATATATTTTTAGTTAAACACATGGGGGGATTCAGTAATCCTCCGTGTAAGACTAAGTCTTACTCGGAAATGGCAGCCTAAGAGTATGACATCAGTGTGCCATGCATATTCATGAGGGTGCACTGACTCAGCTCCAAGGCTAACATGAAGCATGTAGGAGTGCAGGGGGCATGTCAGACTGCTGAGCAGTCCAAATATCCATGCCCCTGCGAGTACCTAAATCTGCAAATGTCAGCAGACATGAGCGAGTCTGCTCAAATGTGTATATCCCCAACACTACACTCCCCCACATTCAAAACCCCTGTACAAATGAAATAAAATGTAAAACATTTTTTTTTATTATTCCCAATATAGCTGCCCGTATTTGCGTGTGTGTGCCCATTGCTTACCACAGTTAGCAATTTAGACATCGAAGAGGATAATAAACCACTTATATGCAAATTAAGCCAAATAGCAATAGCGTAGTGGTAGAGCCTTCGCACAAAGAGGAGGCATTCCCGGTTCGAGTCCCATCACTCCCCTTTCCATTTTCTGTAGGAAATATGTGCATAAAAATAATTCCTGACATTTACTTTTTAAATTTTATTAAAATGCATTGAAATGGCCTATGTAGTAGTGAACGATATTTTAAATATATATAAGAAGGTGAAATGATCATGCATACTAATGAATGCATAAGTAACCTATCTTAAGCAATGTGAAATGTTTACCAGTATTAAGCACATTTAAGAATAATTGCCCATAGCTAAGCACTGGTTTAACTAGTGCAATGGCTTTGCGTGTAGCTGCGCATCATGCCAACTAGCACAAACAAAACATGTCTACATGGAGCTGTGCACTGCTCCAACTAGCGCAATGTCGGGTAATGTCAGGCAACGTAGAGCAACTTAGAGCAACGCTGGGCAAAGTTGAGCAAAGTTGGCTAAACACAGCCACACCTCCTAGCCGGTCAGGCCAGTAGTAAAATAAAAAGCAACGACAGGCCTCGAACCCAGGATACTGTTTT